>NC_029998.1:57500-82500 GCF_025698545.1 Gossypium raimondii
TCAATGCTTTGGGCAAGCCAGAGCAAGACTTGGCACACTTTCTTTCCCGTTGCGGAGAGACCGTGAAAAGAAGAAGAGGTACGGTACCATGCCAGAGAGAAGAAAGCATAAAATGAGAGAGAACCCATCCTAGAGAGGAAGAGCGAACCTAACCAATCGAAGAAGAGGGACCGGTAAGAGTGTCAAAGAAAGACAGCATGCGATAGAGAAAAAAGCTTATCTTAAAGTGACACCCCTCCCTCTGACTGAGGAGGAAGTGAATGAAAACTGGTTCGACCGAGCCCTCTTGATCCAAGCCAACTATTCTACTTGGCTTTAGCTCGCTCACTACTCTTAAAAGTGACAGAAAGGCCTTGCTTGCAAGCTTCCTTTAGGGAAGATCTAATTTGATTAGGATCAATCTTATTTTTAATAGTAAACATGGAAGTTCGCACGAGTGACTGCGTACCTTTCTTCTTGCGAGTAAATATTCGACGGGCAGAATCTGTAAACAAATAAAAAAGTTCTCACATAAATATTGAACTGCACGTGGAACGTGCATCCAGCAGGAATCGAACCTGCGCTACCGGCTCTTTCCCATGTGGATTCGAAACCGTCGGCTTAGGGCAATCAGTTCCTTGACTGATGGCTCTGATCTCGGATCTTGTCGGGTATGAACTCCTACCTTGCTTCGCTAGCTCCGAAAAGACAACATACGCCAGGAAAGCGAAAGAACGCCTTTACCTTCTTTACTTAAAAAGAATAGTAATAGATGCCGAGATAACAAAGGGCTGTTCTCTGCCCAAGACTACTACTCCTACTAGGGGGAATTCCCGCCTTTCTCCCCCGAGCGAAGAATGAAAGGCTTAGCGAACTCACAGGTACCCGACTCAGACAACAAGGTTTTATTTAAAGATATAGATAGACCAAGTTGTTCAATGAGTTTTCGGTATTGTACCGCTACCAATCGATCTGCGATGACAATGTCGTCACCCAGAATCGCATACTTGGTAAAACTTAACTCCCGGGTACACTAACTCCGCCGCATACCACACCACAAAGTGATGTGATAGAATTTAACTTATCACCTCGAATGAATGGCATTGATGTTATTCATAGGCTTGTTTGAAGGGCAAATCCCACAGACGGAAGAGAAAAACCAGTCTTAGCAATAACCGTTGTTAGAGTTATATCATCAACCCTAGCTATTTCATCAGCTGCACACGAATCTCACTCTATTAATATAATTTCATTCTCATACAAACCTTCTTGCAAAGAGAAGAGCTAGCATCCGTCCAGCGCGCAGGAAAGAGAAGACTGGAAAGCCGGAGTCAGCCAACCGTGGTGAAAAGGCGGCAAGCACAGATGAGAGGGACATCACTGAAGAGCTTAACTGACGAGCTATTTTTGTGATTAGCGCTTCTGCTCACTAGCTAGATCGGACTGTCTGTACCTTTGCTAACTCCGCCTGTAAGGAAGTTAGTCCATAGCGCTCACCGGTCCAAAGCATTTAGAAATCGTCCGTCGATTGAGAGATGGAATCAAACGCACAATGGGAAGTGGGAGATAGGCTTGGAGACAAATGGTACTTGGGAGCTGCGCCGCTTCAAGAGGAAACCCGGGAGTCGATCACACGAAAACTTTGCAGTAACCCTACTCAGCACCAATAAGCGACCATTCCTTAACGAGGGAGTACTCAGCGGGAAATCTCTTTAGACTTTAGAGAAGAAAAGTCCTAAGCAGCAAGGTCAGTCAATTCTTTCTTTTAGGAAGGCTCCCACGTGCCATTGATTTAGCTGAATTAGCTCTTGCCGTTGGCGCTCTTCTCTTTTCTGAAGCAACGGAGGAAGGAAGTTACTCTACTGTTAAGTGGAGGAAATGGAATTCATAAGTCACACAAGAATTGCTCAAGGTTGGAGGCAGGGCTACGGGCGGCTAGAAGGGATCATCCCACACAAGGAATAGAGAGGAATCCCCTAAAGAGAAATGGGAAAACCTATGCTATTTCAGCTGTTGGTGCCATTGATTAAGTTGAGTTTGGGAAGGCGGTCTCCTATATAGGAGAAAGACTGATTTTAGCGGACATTGCTTCTACGTAGTTTCGTACCCTTGCAGTGGAATAGGAAAAAAGTCTTTCATCAACTAGAACTCCGAGTGAAGGCAACTCAATAAGTAGAGTCTCTATCGCCCTTGGGCTAGGAAGCAGAGAAGGGAGAAGATCTAAAAGAATTAGCTCGGGTTCCAAAGAAAAAAGAAAAGAAGAAATTCCGGTGAGAAAAGCATTCCTTTGACCTTCACTCTTGATGGTTGAATGTTCACAAGACATGTGACCATGACTTATAGAAATGCGCAGATTTGGTAGGTCTCCCGTGAATGAAGTGAAAGAGAAGTCGCCTCTCCCGCAGCAGTTAGCTCTTTTCCCTGAGCTGAGGGTATGAAAGAACTTGGAGTTGCCGCTCTTGGTGCTTTGGCATTTGCAATAGGAAGTTGAGTAGGGGCATGCCTTAAGGAAAGGACTCAGTCTCTCGGGTATCTATCAACATATAGAGATCTTGCCTCTGTCGCTGCATAGAGTTATCTTCCTATTCAATCTCCGAGTTCGATACAGGTTTGAGTCGACTGATAAGGAGAGGAGGACACTCAATGAGAAAAAGAAGGGGTAAGAAGGTAAACAAACGGAACCGAACCTTCCTTTTATGAATCAAATGGCATAGGCATAAGCTGTTCTTTCAGAGCGCTGAGTGTGGTTAGTTGGCGAGCTAGCTGCCGTCTTTGTTATGTTTGGCTTGGAAGTCTATTATCAGAAGGACTCTTTGGGAAGTGAAAGACTACTACAACTTTTCTAGGAAGTATGAAGTGTACAGTGCACTAGCAGGAGGACTAGAATCATCTTCTTCTTATTCAATTCCTTTCCCCGGCCAGGAGACATAGTGCTTTCATTCGCAAAAGACGAAGACGAATCTCTTGTTCAAGAATCCCCCGCCCGATTGTTCTTAGGAGTTTGGTTCGCAGTAGAATCACATAGGTGCTGGCACATAGAAAAATCGCTTCGGTAGAAGCTACCTCGATGCAATGAGCTCTTCCGAGTCAGTCTACTTCTCAGTCTAAGAGGTCAGCAAGAACAGCACAAAGAGCAGCAGTTGATTCAGCCGTCACGACTTCAACTAAACTTCCGGGGAACTTTCGCTAGAATCAGGAAAATGCTTTTGCTTTATAGAGCCAAGAAAGGCCTTTGAAAGCAAGACATAAGGAATGGGAGTCAGAAGGAAGGGACCCCTATGAAGTAGAGCCTGTAGCGCTTTTACCCGCAGAACTCAAACCTATCCGAGGGTTAGGTGAAAGGGATCGGGAGAGCAGTTGAAGACCTCTCGCCTTCGTTGAGCGTATTTCAAAACCTCCCTAAAAGTGCACTTGAGGAGTTTAGCGGCCACGCTTGTACCTGTACGGCTCTTTCTTTCACCTTGAAAACCGAGTTGGAATGCTTTTAGAATAGAATGCTTCGTAACCTCACCCTTTCCATCGTTAACACTCCTCCTTAAGCTTCGCTAAAGCGACTACGTACCTCGCTGCTGCTAAGTGTGAATATCCTGAGGCTATCGAGAGTAGGCAGAGGACTATAACATAGAAGAATGGCTACCCGGGCCAAGAAGGGCGATCCATTAGCACGCACCTAGCAAGTCAAGAGTCTGGTCTGATAAGGAATGCGAATGAAGCTATCTTTCCTACTAAATGTATGGTATGCTCTATCTTTGGACCTATCATTCGATCCGTTGAACCCAAAGCCTATGACAGCTATCAAGCTTGGAGTTGTCCCTAGATACTCTATATTGGTTTTGGGGGAAAGAGTATCAGAACTCTAAGCTGGAACGCTCTTATCTGGAAAAAGTGTTCTACCCTACCCCTAACTACTCTTCCCCGAGCTTCAGCAAGATTACCCATTTTGTTGTGCTAAGCATATGGAAATGGATAACTTCTTGATAGGTCAAGCTTCCTTACTCTTAGTAGAGTCGCGGAAGAAACTCCATTTCTCTAACCAAGACCGGTGGTCATCCCGCTTCATATTAAAGACTATAAAGACTCTATCTAATTTGTTTTGTCCCGCATCTTCAACCGCAGCCTTGAATTGGAATGGAAAGAAAGGACAAACCCAACTAAAAAGAAAGAAAAGTGCCGCCCTTTCTTAGATAGAATCTTCCCCCCGTTCTAGTATAGAACTGAGTCAAGCCTTAAAAAGAAAAGCAAGCTAAGCTTCTTTTTCTTGCGGAAAAGGGCCAGGCAAGGCTCTGAAAGACTATCTGGGGTATCCTGTGGTACCAATGCAATGTGTCCAATCCAAGGGAATGAGGAGAAGGGAATTCGCTCTTGATAAGCCCCCCTTCGTGTCCAATCCGTAGTGACATGATAGCACTTTTAACAAGGTGGGAAGTCAGTTGCAGATTGATGCCGAGCTAAGCTTCGAACGCTCCTTTAACGCAATCCAGTAAGGGTAGCTCCTTTCGGGGAGTCAAGAAAGGTACAAGTTTTAGAAAAAGCCACACTCATGGAAGAGAAGGGAGAAGATCTAAAAGTATTAGCCTGCAAGAAGCGAAGACACAAATGCAGGCTTTGATGATTAGCAGCATCTTGTCTGAGCGAGTGAGCGTGAAGGCATCAGAAGAGGAGCGTAGCAGCTCCCCCGATAGGGAGAGGAGCAGGGGCCATCTCTTGCCTCTTGCGAACATCTGGGCAGTCAACTCAATTCCCACAATCTGAAGGCTATTTGTTCTCGAATATGCGAGATGGACAAACTCGGCTTCATCTAATGCTTGCTCTCATCTTGCTAAGAAGTTAGCACTACCTTATTCGCTTACCAGAGAGCTTAACCAATAAGAAATCCTTCTTTATTAAAGAAAGCACGGCAATGCGCAATCGCTAAACAAGCCACTAAAGCTACCCACTAATGCAGTCTATTGCTCCTATAGGGAATAGAGACTAGGAAGAGTGATACGTGCTACTCCTACTGCTTCCCTTCCCCATGGTTTAAAGAGCTTGCCTTAGGCTTAGCCTTACTTAGTATTCATCGCATCTCTCAAGACTAATGCAAAAAAATAAGACTAAAGCACTAATGCTACAACTCCTACTATAAAGCAAGCCATAAAGCGAAGGAGAATGACACAGTCTTCTAAGAGTTCTGTGGCATCTAAGACTTCCTTACTTTTGACTTTACCGAGGAAGAGAAGAGAATGCCATTTGAAGGGAAGATGGAGAAGAAGTATATAAGATCTACAACCTATTCTCTTTTAAGAAGAAGTTCTTTTGAAGACAGCCTATTCTTTTTCTTTGACTTCCTTGACTTACTATCAACTAAGTGTACTTCCTTGAAAACTTCAGCTCACTAGACTGCTTGCTACTGTACTGATTCGCTTGGAATGAACCCTTCTCGAACACTCAGAATTCTAGACGATCAAGGGATGAATAGTCTTGGACTGGTGGGATCCTAAGAGTTCGACTTCCTTTTATTCCCTTAGAGATGAAAGAGCCATCGAGGTTTAGCCCTTTATCAGCTTCTCTCGGAGGAGTCATAGTCCCATTCATACGATCCTGAAGTTGGGGGAGTTAGACTTACTATCCCACTTTCACTTGGTCTCGCTTTTGAGACGTCCTGCTGTTAGGAAGCCTGTTTCCATCGAAGAGTCCGGTATCATGGTCTACCTTCTTACAGCATCGATACCGAGCTTTGGCCTACCTTTCTCAAGCCTCTTCCCGTTTCTAGAGAAAGGCAGTCCCGTAAGCCTTAGGAGAGATCAGGAAAAGCTATTATAGTAGCCCCCCTATCCGGGCTTTATGACTCTATATTCATATTCATGCGAGCAACTTAGTCCCTGTGATCCTGGAAGTCATGCAAGCGTGTTCTTATCCAATCAATCCCTATTGCTCAATCCAGTGGCATCGAAAGTCTTCTTCTTTCGTTCCTTGGGCTGTTGGAGGCATTCAAAAGGCGTCTTCAACAATGAAAGTGACCTTATCTTTGTTAACAAAAGCCATATTTGGTGTGGAAAGCTCTCCCCCCTCGTACGTTGGTCTCGATCCTCTCGTATCGTATTCACTCTAGCTTCTTTTTTCCTCTTCCTTTACCTTTCGATTTCGAGAAGACAGTGCCAGATCTTTATACAGTTGCAAAGGTACCCTTCTTGATCAAGCTTGAGTGCTGTCGATTACTTTCTTTCCTGTTGAAGGAATACCCGCTGCTAGAGTACTCGTAAGAGCTGCCAAGGCGCTGACTGAAAGGATGATAGGATTATCCTCTTTTGGGAAGGATTAGGCCTTGAGACTGGAACAATTCTAAAAAAGAAAAAGGGGCGTTGCGTTCTTCCTGTCTTGAGGTAGGTATGCTTACGTGATTGAGGATTGAAGTAGGATATGTCCCTATATGATGCAGAGGGTATATGATTGGAAGACTGGCAGGAATACTTAATTAATGCTTACAACGGTAGAAGGACTAAAAGGAACTTATCATCATCAGACAAAAGGAGAGGGGTATGGGCCTACAGAAGGCAAAATATGAACGCCCTCTACTTAACAAATGAACGAATCAAGACAATATCAGACTGGGAGGAAGACTGCGACTACTCTTAGACCACTTCGACTTAGGGTTAAAGTGAGGGTAGTCATGAGGCTAATTGGTAGTTATGCTTACAAAGGATCAAGAAAAAAGCATTGAAACTTCCACGATTAAGCCATAGGGGACTACTTTCAATACAGAATTTCCGAAAGAATCTCAATTGGAAAACTGTTATCAAAGCGGGGATTTTTCCTTGTAAAGGGCCCTCACGTAAGACTTTCATCTTCAACTTCATGATCGGGTGTACTATATGGACTAGACGGCCTATGGGATATACTTTCAAGCCGAGGCATTCCGAACTCATGGGGCAACTTTTACATCGATCGTGAAAGAAGAAGGCTCGGAAAAAGAAAAGAGACTTCAACCCTTAGCTTCACTTCAGGGGTTTCCCAGTCTCAAGGCAAAGGAAATGCCGTAAGCAAGAAAGACGATCGGGAAGGATTACAAACCTGAAAGAACGTACCCACGCTCTACGATAACAACTGACCGACTGGACGAGAGACGTAGTCCGCCCGGAAGGTAAGCAACTACTGGAACTCAAAGCACCCTCACACCTGACTCTGATTCAACAACAAAAGGAAATGCGCCAAGCGAGAGCTTTGACATCACTCGTGACTCAAGAAGGGAAGAAACTTCACTCGCACAACCAACAAAGAGAAAAGGAGGACTTTCGGCGGATGACGAGGGAAAGTACCCTCAGGCCAAATGAAATTCAACCTGATACGATTGATTCCCTTGCCTCAAAGGTAGAACCTTAGTGTTGGGGCTATGCTATTCCACATCAACAGCAAATGAGAGAGCAATATAAGACAGACAAGAGCCAGACAGAAGAGCAAGACAAAGTACTCAAGCAAAAGTAACTGGACCACCGGAAAGAGAGTATGGAACCTGAAAAAAAGGCTCCTGCACCTCGAAAGAAAGGCAAAGCAAACTGCCTTGTAGATTCCAGTATGAACTCAAGGCAATTCACTCTTGTAACGAAGGTAAAGTCTTTTCCAACCCAATATGCTCAACCCTGAATGAGATTGATTTGAGGACTGGGTTTGAAGCAATTGAGAAGCGGTTGTTCGTCTGTAATCTTACCTTGGGTGAAAAAAGGAATAGCCGTTCTCTCCTGACCTAGTTTCACTGAGACGAAGGTGGGCTATAGGACTGATCAAAGAGACTATCTGTCTTTCGGGACATGCATCCTATCCTAAGAAAGAGGGGTACGTGTGTTCTCCAAGCCCAGTTCAACTAGCTGATCCGAGGAAAGCATAAAGAGATAGATCAGTTGCTGCCAAAGCTATAGACTCAGGTCTAACAAGGGGCTATCAAGCTTCTCACTAAAGGTGCTCATCAATACCTATTCTTCTTGGTTGTTCCCGACTAGCTGAACCCGAAGAGTGAGTTAGAAGGACCGCTATCAACTTATTCAGAATTCCTTTTGGGAGATTCCTCATTTAAGGAGCTTGAGAATAGGGTGATCGGATCGTTCCAATGAGGGAAGCCTGCCCATCGAGTTGAGTGGAGATTCTAAAGGAAAAGGTAAAGGTAATGGCACCACTACTGCTTTCTATCCTCCTGGTCGTTTTGGTTGTTTATTGATAGAACGTAAGACGACTTCTTATTGATCCGAGAATTTTTGGGTTTCCCCTTCTAGGGAACCTGAGTATGAGGATTAGCTTACCAAGAAAGCCTATAATATAAGTGGCTGGCACCCTTTGTGTCTAAGTTGGATTGGGTTAGAGGATATGGAAAGGTATCTTATTATATGATCTGAAAAGAAAAGAGATCAAAGTCTAGTTCCACTTTCACTAATGTGCGGGTAAACTTAGTATGACGCCTAGCCCAGTAAGAATATCTTGTCCGGCTTAAGACCAGACCTGGCTTTGAGTGAGTCGAGTAAATAGATGGCATTTCCAAGGTTCTCTTTCTAGATGGAATCAATCCTATCTCGCCAGAGCGTGTGGGAAAGGTAAGACTCTTTTTCTATTCCTTGGAGAGTAAGAGCATTCGATACTTTCAGTCCTGGGAAAGATCATTTAATAGAGAGACGGGAGTAAATCATTTCGCATAGCCGGGCTCTTGCCCATTCTTTCTTTCGTGGGCATGTACTAAAGGAAGCGTAGAAGTAGGAGTAGGAATAGCAGGCACTGATCTTGACCCTTACCCCCCGGAAGGGGTTCTAAGACCCTTAGTCCAATTAGACTGAATTAGTGGTAGTATGCCTTTCCTGATTTCTTATTTTCTTCGCTATACCTTTACTGTTTGGAGGAAGAGAATCAGCTGTTACAGACCCGGTTGTGAAAGAAGGCAAGTCTACTGACTTGGCTCTTTGAAGGACAACATCCCTTGTTAATGTACGAGGAGGGGGACTAGAAGAAAGATGCCCACAATCCGATGCTAGAGGAACTGAACTGCCAGTATATCAAGATCTTAAGTATGAAAGGGATCCCCTAATGAAGTCAATCAGACAAAGTAGATTATCTCATGGAGTGAGCAAAGACAGATTCGTCATGGTTCGTTCTTTCAGTCAGAAGGGCTGCTCTTCCTGCTTTAGTCAATCAATGCGGAGGTACCTTTCTTCGCTTAGTAGCACTATTCTTGCAATAGGGGTTAGGTTAGGGCTATCCTTTTCATTCTCAGTCCTTGGGCGATTCAGTCCAAAGAGGAAAGGCCAAAGGTAGTGCGGGTGACCCAGTTCTTTAGGTATTGGCCCAAGTCGTCAATCGGAGTAGGACTACCGGTGATTCCACCTTGGAACGAGCAAGCTATCTTCTTACGGGGTGGCGGCGGGCTAGCCCTTTTCCTCGCTGCTTTGATCTGCTATCAGACTGGAATTGGGTGTAGCTGTACACAGGAGGGTAGGGGCCTCTCTCCCTAAAGAAAGACAAAGCAGCCTACGTGGGCGAGGGTGGAAGGGAACCTCTGTTGGAGGAGGACTTTATCGCCTATAGGAAAGGTGAAAATGCAACTCGTCTATTATTACTTAGTTGTGCCTAAGACATGCTAATTGGAGAAGTACTGGACGGACGCCCAGAGGAAGATATCGCTCTTTCGAGATGAAGTCCTCAGTCTCGTAGTCTCAAGTCAAGGTTTTTGGCAAGGCCAGCTAGTGCGGGTGATGGGTCCAAGATTCAAAGGATCGAAATCGAGCTCTAAACGCTGGGCCTACGTAGAGAAGTACGGACGCTTACTTGTAGCCATTGCTCAATCTGGCTCCGAAAGAGGAGTCTTAGCGCCTTCAGCCGGTCTTGTATAGAAGGGTCTGGGCCCTAGTCGCTAGCTCTATCCCACCCGGCTTGGTCCATTTGATCAGTGAGTCTCGCTCTTCGATCAAAGGAAATTTTGTCTTGCATGAAAGAAGGATCGGGTTAGTGATCCAAGATCATGTCAAGGCTCTTGTGCGTCGCCGGCTCCCACTTCGCTTTGTGATTATTGGGGTGCTATAGTGTCTTTGCCTCCTCTACTGAGAGAAAGTTGTGGGTAGGACCCCTGTTTACGATGGCCGAGTCTTCTTCCCATTGATTCCCACTTTAACGTGGATGAGCCCCTTTCTCACCGACTTGGGTTTAGATTTGTTTGGCCATGGCATTGATCAACTGTCTAGATCTCCCAATGTGACTCCTCATAAGAAAGGTAGTTAACGAAGTTAATCTCATCTGGCTCCTCCTCACTTAGCTTTTCTGTGAGAGAGTGGATGGCCTTTTTTATTCCCTTTCCCAGTGAGGTCCATTGCATAGGAAAGAATGAAGCTCTACGTGGCTTTTGTCCCTACCTTCCTTTCTTTTTTCCTGATGGTGCTTATGGGTGGAAGACTGACCTGAGCCATCCTTGTCACCACTGTCTTACTTTTCCTTCTCTCGCCCCCCTTTTCCTTGGGCATTCTTGTTAGCCTTGTACTTGGCGGAGTCTTTCTTCTTCAAGTATATCAGCTTCTCTGCTGCCGCCATTTCCGATGCGAGGTATTTTAACCCCACGCCGCTCCTGATGGCAACTTCTTTAGCGCGGCACTTGTACGCTAACAACTTGACCCCGAAGAAAGTCCAGTGCTAGCGAACCCTTATTTGAGACATCATCTCCCGTAAGCTGCTCTCTCTCGCTTACAAAAAACTTCCATTCCTCTCGTGTTAGTACGGGAGGGAAGTGCTCATAAGGACCACCACTGCATTTGGTCAAAAGACAGGCCCCGCTGTTCCATCTACCACAAGGAAGGCGCTGACTTTAGTGGTCTTACCCATTGTCAGATCCACCGAAATGAGCCCTTTTGTTTGAGACACGCCACCATCAAAGCTGGTAACTGAGACTTCGGAAGGGATCAAATCTTGCTCGGACTTGGACAGCCTCCTTACCATTCTGAGTGGCAGTATATTCACTGCGGAAACATTGTCCACCAAGACTCTAGACACCGGCTTTCCATCGATGTGAGCTCTGATGTATAGAGGCCTCAGATGCTTGGTCATTTCTTCTGGTGGCTTCTCAAAAGTCACTCTACTGGCTCTGGTCTCTGGAAGAGACGGAGTCTTACCTTTAGAACTTTCTTCCATTACTGACTGTCCTTTAGCACGAGAGCCTTGGATCGTCATCAGGGTTGTGTCAGTTTATTGCCATAACGCTGGGTCCCTGCTCACCTCTGATCCGTCTGTTGGCTCCAGACCAGAATCAACCTCTGCAATCTCCGCAACTGGAGGAGAGTCATTTTATTCCACATCCTCATCCAGTTACTCGGGTTTATTCTCCTTTGGACCAAAGACCCGGGTTTTTTCGTAGTTTTCCGCCACCTTTGGAGTGAAAGCAATAAAGCCAAAGCAACTAGCTTTCAGTAAGAGAAAGACAAAGAAGTCTTGTTTATACAAGACAAAGTTATAAGTAAACCGGAAAGTCTTTTGATTTAAATTCAATTTCTTGCCCCATTCCCCTTGCTTCCTATCCCTCAGTGGCCCCTTTCTGGTGAACAAGAGAGAAGAGAGTGGTCTTGGTAGCACGTCAAGAGAGTAGCGAGCCCAACTAACGATCTTATTGAGGAGCATAGATGCCAAAGGCCAGTGAGTTAGAATAGTATCCTTGTGAAGCTAAGGTCAGCCAACCACAAGGTAGTCCGTATGATTCAAAGAGATAGGGGGAGGGTAGCCATGATGCGGCTTGTACAAGGAGTCAGATAAGGAGTTCTAAGTCAAGCTTGGTCAGATCTTATCCTCGATGGATGGGACTCTCTCTCCTACTTATTTAGCGAGCCCTATAGGTGTTACCGGCACCTCTTACTCTGATTTGATCTTTAACCCTTGGGCAGGCAATAAGCATTATCTAAGTCCCTAGTCTGAGTTTGATCTATGGGTCAGTCTTGCAAAGACGGATTCCTGGAAGAAGAGCAGGATTCGGGGTCAGCTCTCTCATCATAAATAAAGAAGTGAAAATGAAGACTCGGACTCGGCTACCGGCTGCCAATGGGATAGCACCGGAGCTACTGCCATCCTCTTTCCTTCTCTATTCTTTCGCGCATTTCATCTTTTTCCTTTAAAGAAAGAAAAAGGCGGTGGTTAGAAAAGGAAAGCTGGCTCGACCGAAAGACCCTATTTTGGGCAGCCTATTCGTAGACAAAGAAAGCCGATTCGCCAATTATTATTCCTTTACTTTTAATCAAGGTCTTTCCCGAGGAAGAGGGAAGCAAGCAAAGCTAGCCCCGGATCGTAGGGGAAAGAGTGTTGTAACCGAAGTAGACTACCGAACGGGTGTGGGGGAGAATATCGCCAAAGGTTCAATTTCTGATTCCTCTCCAACGGTTAACTCAAGGGATTCTATTCTCTTTTTTCTAGGTAAAACCGAGAACTCGATTGCGGGTGAAGCCTTAGTTGTCGCTGGTGGTGGAGGAAAGGCGTAATCTGACTATTGAAAGAAAGACAAGCGCCATCTTCTTCTATAACTATAACACCCTTTCTCTAGTCTCTAGGCCTTAGTCTTCTAGCTTCTAGTTTTCACTATTCTCCTTTAGCTCCTAACTAAGCTGATGTATTGGCCGAGTCTGAAACCCCAACGGGCGGATCAGAGCAGCTCCAACTCCTAAAAGTCTTCAACTCCCTCGGATCAGCTTCCGGGAAACTCCTAAACTAAAGCCGATTCGCAGATCTTTTCTCCCAGCCTGGAATTCCCGACTTGAATTATGTTATGAATAATCGGCATCACTACCCCGCTTCCCGAGGTCGGAAGTATGTTTTTTCTAATTAGCTTAGTATCTGTCCGTTAAGAATTGAATTGGACGTTTCCTTGAGTGGAATGGGAATGGAAAAGTTCTGCTGTTCCTTTTGACTCTAAAGCAGAAAAAGATGCATAAAAGGATGCACCCCTTTTTGTTTTCTATTTCTAAAGGGGTCAACTCCTCGGTCCTGTGTGCCGACTTTCTTTATAGATGATCATGTCGGTCTTATTTGGTTTCAGTCCAGTTATTTTCTTCATTTCGATGGGTATTGTCTTTGTTGGCAGTATATTCTTTTTCTAAGATTGAGGTTGCTGGCCCTCACTCTATTACTAGATTTGACCACAAGATTTCCTCTTTGACTAGAGGCTGTCAAACGTATTTTGCGGTACCTCAAAGGGTCATTGGATCATGGATTGTTTATTCAACCCTATCGTTCGTTCTTTCATCCCTCGTACTTATTGATTAGTAGAGTCATTCCAATCAGTCTTTGCATACCAGGGGAATCCTGGACATACCAGGACTGAACAGGGACGCGAGAGTTGAATATGAGGAATTAGATCGGCCGGCGAGGAATTCCTCTTCTTTTCTTTTAATAATGCCCCAAGAGTAGGACAAAAAGGCTGCTGGGATTCATGCTATCGAATAGGCGGTTCTATTATCCCCTGTTCTCTTTGCTCTTGCTTGAGAATCAGCTGTTCGCATTGCTCTTGCGCTAGAGCCTGCGGGGAGAAAAGAAAGTCTCGCGGGTCTCTCCGACTCTGATTAGTGACATAGAGAAGAAAAGAAGATTTTGTCCATTTTAGCAGATAAGATAGCAGCAGAAGACATTTTGTCCATTCCTGCTTTCCTGAAGCTGCCTAAACTGGATCAATATCATATCACACATGCGCCATTACCATGCCTCACGTTTTAGTTCTAAGCGCAAGGAACTTACATATATTAGTATAAGAATAGGAAAGGACCTCACACGGTAGATCCGCTCATCCTGGCTTCAAATCCTAGCTTGAGAAGATTTGATTTAATTAAACAACTACTCGGCGCAAGGAAGAAAGGGGAATGGTCTCCTCTGCTGAACAAGTGGCTAGAGCAGGAATGAATGTAGCATATTTATTTTGAGAATCTATCCACAACAACCAAGATGCTTCAATACTCCCCCACTTTTGGCAATCCCACAATGAAATCCAAAGAAAGAAAGACTTTCCCACGGTCGCTCCAGGATTGGTAGAGGCTCGAGTAGACCTGCAGGATGAGATCTCTCAGTCTTGTCCTGCAGGCAGGTAAAACAGGTACTCACATAATCTTCAACGTCTTCCTTCATATTGGGCCAGTAACCTTCCTCACCTGATCTACGACCACCCTTCTCCTCTAATGGTTCCTTCCGAGGTCGTCTAATTCATTAGGATATGTCCTCACTCAGAAGAAGGGGAAGGAAGATAGGGCATCCGATTCTGAATCAATTCTTCCAGTCACAACAACGGACCTTGATGAAAACAATGAAATCAAACTGTATTTTTTGGAAGCATCTCGCTTTTTTTAATCAAAGATCGTAGCGTAGAAAAGACTCTTAAGGACCAGAGGCGTAGATGATCCAGAACTAAACCGATCGCCTGCCAGTGGCATTAGTAATGAGACTACCACCTGTGTCTATCTCGACAGGTAGGGTGAACGGATCCTTTAATTGACCTCGGGAACATGAAGGGGGTAGGGCGTATGTCGAAAGGGACGGAACTCGTTCTGTACGGGAAGAAAAAGTAGCTATGAAAAAACCCATGCATTTATTTGATGATAACTCGAAGACGCTTTCAAGTGAGTGAACCCCTAAGGTAGTTCAGTGATCTTCGGGAATGAAACTAGTTCAATGAACCTATAAGGCAAGGGATCTCACTCGATGGAAAATGACTTGATTCAGTAAGTACGCATTTTCAGCTGTCTCAGATAGATATGGATTCTTTCCCTCATCTCATTCCGAAGTCAAGTCAGGAGTCAAAGTTCAGAGGCACAGTACATGGATCGGAACTATCAGTCGAATGATTGGGGGCATGAGGTACGGATATAGAAAGTGTGCAGCGGACTCATTAGCCTATTTTTAATTCTACTAGTTCACTTCTAGGGTTCGGTGCTAGGGTTTCAACTCTGCTTTGAAGCATGAAATTCAGTCATCCAGGTGCGGAACGGGTAATCAAAGTCATCTCCTGCCTTGGGTTGAGTGAATATGCACAGGTCAGTAAGATGAAGGACTGAGCGTAATTCAACTAGGGTAACAAGAATACCCATTCAAATAGAGTCTGCACCACACGGTCATCAGTAAAAATTGTGTATATTAAGGATTGGATTCGTTCTGTCTTTGTTCAAATGCGTCATCTAGTGGATCGAGAAACTGTCGGCCCAAAGAGCCTAGCCAGAGGGACTGAGACAGTCTCCAGCGTAGACCGAAATGGTCTCGCGAAGCCGGTGACCGTTCAGCTAAGATACGAGATGACTAGTGAATAAATACAGAATTCCTTCAGTAGGGACTCATCAGTAGTAATAGCAGTAGCAGCAGAGTATCGAGTCATTTTATCCATAGGTCCGGCGGAACGAACATTGATGGTCGGATCCCTCTAGTTGCATTCCTTTGTTGAGAGTAGCATGTCTAGTATTCCAGGTTCAATTTAGACTGACTCTATACTCTCGTTAGCGAGACTTGACTCCTACGGTCATCTTTAGGAATAGGTTACTGCCATCTCCGGTGCATCCATCCTACAAATTAGTTCCGGCAAGACCATTCCATCCAAGTGGGGAGTTCCTTACAGGCAAAAGACTGCAAAAGAGCCAGACCGCAGTTGCATCCCAGTTTTCTTAAAAAACACGATAGGGCTTGATTTTGGGCAGCAGGCTATCCGTTCCAGGAGCAAAAGTAGCTCGAGCCGAAAGGCGACAGCGAGGCCCCCTGCATCGCGGGGGGAGGGGAAAAGTGGGTATGCGGGTTTCCCCCTTTGGATGGTTTCTTTACATCTAGTGAATGAAGGTCGCATATCCGCTGTTAAAGTATATTTATGCTGTCGCAGATCGGTTGAGTAGGAACGGTAGAAGAAGAAGGAAGGATGTTACATTCTTTTGCTTCTCCTACGATATTTCTAGTTGGATGAAAACAGCGCCCCTAAAGGCCTTCTCAACTGTCTTTTCTACATGTTTACCAGGCATTGCTGGCAATTGCCCCTCCCTGTCCCTTACTCGTCGCCGTCTCATGGCTATGCGCCGCATTTTATGGCGGGGTATAGAGGTTCTCGCGAAAGGGCCGACTTTATGATATGCTTGTCGATATGGAATTAGATCCCAAAGTTTCGACCACTCACTATCTAGAGAGAAGCCCCAACCTCTTCCTTTCTATACGTTGAGTTATATTCAAAGGTATCCCAACACCGGTAATGCCCCATCTCTTAGTCAATCCGCTACGCACCTTAAGCGCTAGAAGGAATCCGGAAACAGGTTCACCTCTTAGAAGTTTCGATCTTCCCCCAGCCTTGCCATCGAGAGTGAAACTTTATCCAACTCTTTCAGACCCTTAGTGGAAAGCAGCAAGGAGAGCAGCAGGTAATTTATTAAGGAAGCAAGAACTCTTAGGCAAGGAGGGGCGTAGCGCTTATCGTTTAAAAGGGGATTTTTCTTTCTCTAGATTTTTATCTTTCGAGATGCGAAGTTAATGGCATAGAGGCATATTTATATGTAGTGGTTCTCCCGAGGCACATGCGAACTCAGAAGCAGCAGCAGCATTCTCTTTAGCATCCCGCCACTCCTGACTTTGAAAAGGCTATCTCCGACTAGACAGGCAAGCAGACTCACTTCATTCCTAAATCATCATCGGGACTTTTGACTGTTAACACTTGGCTAGTGATCTACTCCCTTTAGTTCGCCTGAAGCTCACCCTGTAAACCCTCATTCTATTCTTCTTTCTTGGGTAGGAAGGACTCCGCGAAGGGATGCGCCTTATCTGGTGGGCGAAAATGGGAGAAGAACTAGGAGCGAGTTTACGAGCCTGGGAATAAAGACCTCTTGCCACCTTTTTATTCCTTACAAAGACGACACGACTAAACAAATCTTTCAATGTCCCGGGCCAATCCAATAGTAGTTCTCCTCTACCAATTGGTACGTTTTGTCTTAGCTCCCCGCTCCGCCCTCTAACTCCTTCATTTTCAATAGGGTCTCTCGTAAAGTTCAGTATGCAGGTTTCAAAAATAGAACATCATTCTAATCTAAAGTAGTCCACTACTTCGATCTCCCCGGGTTCCCGCTCAACCTCCATGCCTCGCAAAAGTCCTAAAATTATCCGTCCCCACCTTCCTCCGTAGTTCACTACGGTTTCCACAGACTGCAGTAGCATGGCCCTTCTACTTAGTGCATCTGCTACGACGTTGCGCTTCCCTGCCTTATGTCGTATCACGCACGATGGAAGGAAGAACACCCACTTTGACTCTTTCGCGTTCAACTTCTCTTGAGACTGGTTGAACCTCCGTACTTGATGGTCCGTGTGCACTACGAATCCTTTGGCAATAGATAGTTTTGAACATTTTTCAGTGCTCTCACCATTGAAATTTTGGATCATACGTGGAGTCATTTTGCTGAGCGTCGTCCAACTTCGAGCTCTAAAACTTCACTGGTCTGCCCTCCACCCCTCCTATTGCCTTCCCCGAGGGTGGTCTACGATCACACCTCAAAAATCACTGTGAAAAATCCGGTAAAAACAAAGGTAAAGCGTCTTTTCAGTAGCTCGAAGCTACGCTACCTTGTGCCCTTCCTTCCTCCAGTACAAAGCCAGACCCGACGCTATCCCACTCCAATTTCGTAGAAACTTACTGTTGACATTTTTACATTTCTCGTACCTCCTGACGCCTTCATAGCCGCCTCACTTACTCTTTCTTGCTTGGACTGGTCTATCTTCAATCCCTCCCGGGATCAACCAAACCCGTCGGTATACGAGTTTCCCAACTGATCGTAGACCACCCTCGCCCTTTTCCAAGTTGACATACAACTTTATCCAAAAATTCCCACAAGTTACGGTTTAGGTCTTCCTCACTCCGGAAAGAGAAAGATCATTCAGGTATACGGAATTTACCCCCTCTATGGTCTCAGTACCTCATTCATCAGTTGCATAAAGGTACTCGGTGCGTGCATGGGTGAGACCGAACGGCATCACGAGCCACTCATACGGGCCCTCCTTTGTGCTGAAGGCCGTCTTCCATTCGTCTCCCCACCCAACCAATACCATGGTTGTATCCACTTATCAAATCCACCTTTGAGAACGTGCGCCTACGCCCACTCAGAACTTGAGCATCGGGTAAAATCAATAAAGTTCAACGCTCTACTCTTATATTATAGCAGCAGCTCCCATCCATCCTTCTTTGGTGCTAACACTGCTTATTCAACAGCTGATAGGCTTACACCAACAACGGCTACTCTTTCTTCTCTCTTTCACTCCTTCAAGGCCGCTAAGAAGACTCCTTGCAATTTAAAGGTTATCCGGGATAGTTAGTTAATTCTCTTCTTCGATTACTTCTTCCTTTTCTTCTACCCGGGTGTTAGACTCTAAGACTAGCAAAGAAGCTGAAAGACGAACCCTTCTATTTTAGGGGATTTGCTTTATTCTATGATACTCCAACAACAGCTGCAGCCTATTCATCTATTCATGCCTTTCCTTAGGTCAATCGGAGTGAAGTGAGATGGAAAGATCCGAGCTTCCTTTGCCTGCTAGTCTACCCTACTCATACTGTCACACCGGCTTGGTGAATCTCCTCGCTTGCTTGCTGTCTAAGCCAGCCCACCGCCTTTTTACTTTACGCCTACGCCTTCCCATCCGAGGAATGACTGGTATTACTAATAACAGCTACTACTGGGTTTGCTTACTACAGACCATTCATTACCACTTTCTCGAAAAAGGGATTTGATTGACTACTCTAGCTACAACGGTATCGCTCCTACTACTCTTACCTCTTATTACAGAGGATAAACCGGGAAGACTACTCACAAACAGCAGGAATGAATGTTACCAGAATAAGAGAAATTCAGCTACAAACGAATGAATAGACGGGTTTCGCTGGAACCATACTTTGCTATGTCAATAGGAAAGAGAAAGAAAGGTAGGGCGAATGATGCAGTAGGAATAGATTAAAGCTTTGCTGCTTGATACTGAAAGAACTTAGTGTACTCATCCTCAGACACAGATAGAGTTTTATGCTCAGTAGTGGTTGAAGGATTAGGAGTGGGAACATACTCTGAAGTAGCTACATTCGCATATCGTGGAGGTCTACCAACAAGATCTCAACAATAATCACTAGGCTTACGCCCTCTTCACCGAATCACCATAGTGAGAACACCTCCGCGATCCTCGTCCACTTCTCCACAGCCATAAAAAGGGACTGAATCTCCTCCTCGGGCAGGCCATAACACCTTCCTTCCCTCAGCTAAACACAAGAAAAAGAGTCACTCCTCGAGGTAGGTAAGCGACTAGAAGAGGATTTTGAAGGCTTTCAGCAGAAGGTCTGAAAAACTAGTATGTAATCAATGTCTGCATCCCTCATCTCCCTATCACAAGAAGGCGGATAGCGGAAAAGTGAGAGGCTATAGCATCATTCTTCATCTTCCCCTAGAAATATCATAAGAGAAGAAAGGAAAAAAGAAGTAGTACGCCTGGTTCACGAGGTTCTACCACTTTCGTTATAGGCCCAATCATAGTCAAAAGAAGAGTTTGATCCTATATAAAATAAAGAACCGCAGTAACAGCTTAATCAGCAACTTTGGTACCGACATCCACTTTTTTTTGTTCTATACTCTCCACTTGATGTGGAAGTCTTCCAATCCTAGTAGTTGAGATGAAGAAAGGACAGGGGAGGAAGTACTTTATATTCCCCAATCTGATAAAGCTGAGCCAGAGACTTTATTTAATAATTTCTCTTTGTGATTGACCTTAAAGTAGATTCTTAAGTAGTTTAGATTCATTCCTATCCCTCAACAGAGGAAGTTAGGCTAAGAAAGAGTAGAAGGCAGACTAAGCTGGATAGCTAGCTAGATTAATAGACAGTGAAAGTTACGGCTACAGTAAGCACTTTTCTTTCTATTGATTCTTTTGATTCTGAAACTCAATCTTGAACTCAAGCAGGCGAGCAAGGGTAGAGAATTTCCAGTGGAGCTACGTCCTTTAGTAAGTAAGCTAATAACCAGGCTAAAGCAAAGCGACGCTTCTTTTCTTTGTTTGACTCAGAGTCTACTTCACCCCTACCTATGAAACAGGACTCTCCCGACCCGGGAAAGCTCGCCCACTGAGTGAATTGACTGCCCCCTCCCGTGGGAGTAGAAGCTAGAATAGGAGCTCTTTCACCTAGAAGATCAACCACTGATGGATCAAATGGAACCGGATAAACTACTCGATCAATGGTTTCCGAAGAACCCTGGGCCACATCTACTTATCTTCACGCTGGTGAATCAACAGAAACTTCCTTCCGACGAGGAGCGGGAGTAAGAAGAATGAGCGGTTCCTAAGCAGATTATGGGGTTCCCCTCAAGTCCAAGTGTCTCAGCCGACCCAGGTTTTCGCTTTCTTCCCAGTCAATCTCCAAGCTCACCTCCTTTACCCATTCAGAGCAGGAGTTTCTCACCAAGATATTTTGTGAGGATGAGTCAGCTCAAGCACAAAGAGGGAGAAAGAGAACGCTCCCAACTTCCGATTTTTTTGATGAGGAGATTGAGACACTGCAGGTGCGATGTCTCCGGTTTTTAGACAAAGAAAACGTCCGTTCACGTCAGGGCTCCTGCACTATACGGCTTTTGGCGTCTTGCTGGAGGCAGATTTTAGGAAGGAAAGGGGACGCGAGAATCCTTTTCCAAAGGCGGTGAATGGCTTTTAGCAAGCCCCTCCTGGTCATTCGACCAATCAAGCTATTGGATATGGATCGACTCGAAAACCTGACGCACTCCGGCTTTCAAGCCTACGTTTGCTGGAATGACTGATCTTATTCCAAGGCTGGCTGTTGTTGTGACTGATTGGCACTGATTCCCTCCGATTTCGATCTGCTAGCAACTCCGATAGTGTTGCCAATTCCGCACCTCTCTTTGACGGCCAAGCAAGCAAGAAGGGTCGCCCACCCTGCTCGATGAAACGATCCAGATGAACTGACCATGTTTTATTACTCTCTTTCTTTCTACTCGTGTCTCGAGTAGAAAGATGGTAAAGAGGCCTGCCCGCGACAACGAGATTTCTTCGTTTTTATTTTGATTTTTCAAATATGAAGTGAAGCGCGAACCTAATCTTTCTTTATTGACTGGATAGGGATGCGCATTCGAATCATTGATCTACTGATTGAGTACGAACGAGGAAGCTCTTGATGTTTTCTTATTGGTGGAGCAAGAAGAGCGGAATTTTGTCCATGTGAGGCCCGCGATATGGATGAAATGTATCTCCGTCCGTGGTTGGAATCGAGCCAAGCGCTACTTTCAGGCTCTACTAAAAGAATCCCCGGCTGTTAGTCATCGCTCTGTGAAGGAGTGGGCGAATAAACATCCGGCACAGCTAGCGCACGGGAGGTGACACCAACCACACTCCTGGCTAGGCGCACTCTCGTCGATCCAAGGGATGGAAGGGCAGAGACCTTTGGGAGAGGAGCAAAAGTGAGTTGATTTTCGCTCGCCGCCTAAACCGTGAAAAAAGGGGTTGTGGGAGAGCATTCTCTTTATCGATTCTCTTATTGACGCAATTTGTTGATAAGGAATTCCTTATCCGTAAAGCCGTCAAGCAGGCAAAGTCGACTATTCGTCTTCACTTCCTCAAAAGTGCTCAAAAGAGCCCCTGAATGCAGACCAATCCCCCAAGGGACTAAGCGCATTCAGTTATCTTTCAAAGAAGCTTATTCGAAAACAACCTATTCTAAAAAAATAAAAGCAACCTATTTTTTAAGAATAAAATAAGTTGTTATTATTAGTTGTTGCAACCCATTTGAATTTGAAAACAGCTTATTCTGATTAACTTCCTTCAACACCAGCAACGGATAGGACCAGATCTTCTATTTTCTCGACAGCTCTTACTGTAACAGAAAAGACTTGCACCGGTTATTCCACAGAAAGAGGAACTTGAATTAGCCCTCGGGCTGTGAACCATTGTCACTCGTTACGTAACGAAGTTCAGTATCCGTATGTTAGCCAAGATCGGTAACTTTTAACAAAAGATTTTCGAGATACGAATTGAATACGAAGGAAGGAAGCAATCGGAATAAATATGCACTCGATTCGGTCTTATTCATCGGAATAGACCAAGAACCAAGGAAGGGGCAAAAAGCTCTCCTACGGTCACTGGCTTCTCTCCTATGTTTTGAGAAGTGAAACGAAGTACTTCCCAACAGCCAACAGAAGCACGAGTCTAACGGTCTACAGAGTATCCCTGGGCTGATGGCTTTTCTTCCTTCTCTAGAAGAATACTACCTCAAATATAGAAACATATAGGAATTAGAAAGCATATGGGAATGCCATAACAGAGAGAAACTAGAGCTTATGTCAAGGAAAGGATGACTTTCCCAACACTAGAAGTCCTACTCATGCTTGTAAAAAAGAGGAAGGTCGCTAATTACAGGCAGCTACCTATGAGAAGATCCATTAAACTAAATTAACAAGCATATAAACAACATACTAAGCAAAAGTGCGTAGACTCAAAAGAAGGAAAAAGGGCAGAAGCTTCCTCTTCTATTTATGTTATGGGTGGCAAAGTCCCAAGGAAAAAAATCCTATTCTTCCCGAGTCTGATTCCCGAGACTGGCCTTCATCTTAGCATTCGTCTCCCCTCGAGTTCTAAGTCTTTAGCGGGTAAAGCTCCCCCTTTCAATGAATAGTTGAAAAAACCTCTTTGGTGATCAAACTCTTCTAAAGAGGGTGCCCTTTCTTTTTCAACTGTCCAAACTCTCGGCTTGAAAGAATCTCTCCTTACTCCATCGTCTGCATCAATAAGAGCATACTCTCTTTCGAAGAGAGCTGCAAGGGGCAAGTTTACCCTTGATCTTAAAGTGAGTCCACTCAGCCTTATGACAGAGTTCCATGTCCTAGATATCAAGGCAACCTTCAATCCATTTTTGGGGAGACTCATCAAGCTGGGGCAATCTCTTCTACATATCATCAGTGTTTGAAATTCCGCTACAAAGGAAGCATCGTTACGATCCAAGCCGACAACGAAGTCAGACTATCTGCTGAGGAGGAGATTATTAACATTGTGAATAACCTTTCGCCGACCGAGGTGGAAGAAACCATTGGGCCATTCTCCGGCTATCGATTTCGATATGGAACTGCCCGTCTATTGAGACGGAGATTAAGCTTTGTTATGTTGTGTACAGGCGCTCTTTGTTAACCCGTCTGGTGCGCAGCTGTATGCCTGTGTAGGTGGTCCCCACGCGGGGAGCTCTTGGGCTTTTTCCGCTCGACCGCACCTACATGAAGGAAGGTTTTTCTAATTGAATGCATGGGTGGGTTCTCCGACTGGATTGGGTTTGTGTTCTGTGACTGGCCTTTCTCTTGTTGTTGTGGATTGCGTGCAGCTTGACCGATAGCGAGAGGAGGTGAAGGCTTGCTGGCGGATCAGAAAGTGGCTTCCCAGTAGGGAGGATTACCCCATGAAAGATAGAGAGAGCCGCTGTAGGCAAGGGAGGAAAGAACATTCAGCTAAGACCGGAAACTCGCCTTTAGTAGCGAAGGAGATAAAGCAAAGAATTCTTTCCTGAAGGTCGAGCTGCCTTGAAAGCAAAGCGCGCCTTCAAGAAAGGAGGTTCGGCAAGTTAAGCTAGTCGACGAGGGGGCGGATCAAGGACTAGTGATAAAGAAAATCCTCCCTTCTTGCTTCCTTAGGGTACGTCCCCTATCGCCTTTCATTCGGAAAAGCTCGAGTCATTATCCTTCCTGTACTTCAAGTGAGAGCTAGAGCGCTTCTTTCTCAATTACATCGACCCTTCGCACCTTGGAATATAGAATAGACACTTTTGAATCCCCTCTTTCGATTAGTAGGGGATTCCTTAGCTTAGCATCAATCCCATTCTTTGCGGATAAAAGTACACTACCCCGCTTGCCTGTAACCTTCTGCTTGCTTGACTACAGTCACTCCTATTAGGTCACGAACTTCCTTAACTTAAGAGAGCTGGGTACCCCTTATTTGATTTGCTGACAGTTGCCCCTGATTCTCTTGTGAATTCCTTCATGCCCTCAAGCAAGGGTCTCTCATCCATGCATGATCTAAATGCCTCTCCTTTAGTCGAGTTACTACGTTCCTCGAGCAGGGAGTGGTCTGGGGTAACCCTTGAGACCACACCATCTACGACCATCATACACAAGACTTTGGGCCTATCTCTAGCTCTAGATAAAGGATCTCTCTATCTGAAAGGGTAGTGAGTTACTGTCGAAGTGTCAGGCCTTTTCGATTGATCAAGTCAGCAAACTCAAAGCATGAGCTCTCCCCTTGCTTTACTGATTTTTATGTGTTCTAAATGGATTTCTTATGAGTTTAGTAGTAGGCGAATAGTGACCCTATTTGTATGCGCATTCACACGACGGGCACGTTCCAAGATCTCCCGCAAACGAGAACCGGTTTATTGATAGTAAGCTGATTAAAAAATTAACATCCCATACAAAAAATGAAATCTTGTTTATGGTCTGGATTTTTTCAATCACCTTAACGAAGGAGGTGGACTTTAACCAAGCCAGCCCTTCTTATGAAGTGGCTATGGAGATTTCCAAAGGAAAAGAAAAAGCCATGGTGCTCATATTTCGCTGCTAAGTACCTCTCCAATGGAAAAAATGGATTGACCAACCCACCTAAAAAATATCCTGCATCTAGAAAGGTATTATTTGGTACAAAGAAACTTTCAGGCAGAACTTGGGCTAGACTTTGATTGGGCAATGGTAAGCCGATTCGCTTCTGGGATGATGTTTGGCCGTGCCACTCTTCTCAGAGATGCATGCTATAATTTATATCAATTCACAAGGTTCTCATGACCTCAAAAGTGATAGACTACAAAAAATATAAATAAAAGAGAAAAAAAAGGGTTTCTCCCCCTGCCCATCCTTTTAAGAGCATTTAGCTTCAGAATACTTGTTTTTCTTTTTTTTACTTTTTTTAAAGGGGAATGATGGCCTTCCTTAGAAGTTTTCGCTCGATCGAAAGGATATAACACATACGAAACCTTAGCTTCGCTGACTTTCTGAGGTATAACCTTCGCCACGACATTAGTGGCTTAGCTCTTCGCGCT
>NC_029998.1:87500-97500 GCF_025698545.1 Gossypium raimondii
ACCCAGACACGAACTAATCTTTCTCTCTCTCGAATGTATGCCCGGTTTTCGTCGAATCTTTTTGATTACTTTCGAAAACAAACAAACCGTCTTGACATGATGAATAGTGGTGCCCACCTGCAGAGCCTAGTCCTCCCTGCAGCCTTTGAAGTAGACTCTTTCTCGAGTGTGATCCTATCCCCAAAGCCTTTTTGCAAAAAGAGTAGGTAGCGAGATAGATGACTAAAAGTTTTTTATAAAAGCGGATGCTCTTTGCCCTAAATATTAAATTAGTCAAGTCTAAACGCCCTGCAATCAAACAATCGGAAAGCCTTTTGACAACCTTACTAATAGAAAGGGGAAAGATGCGCTCAATCCGTTGCTTGTTGCTCCAACTTATTAGTAGGAGCTCGTTAGCCCTTTCCGCAGGCTGCTATGCTAGTTGTAGCGCGCTAGCGCTTTACTAATAGAATATCAAAGTAAAGGGGACTCTATCCAGATCTAAAGAATTCGCCAAAGAGACTTCTTCTAACTAGGAGAGTCAGCAAGCTACCGGAAGCAAAGCTTCTGATCTGGCCCCCTTTGAATTTCCAATTCCTCCTTTTCGTTCTACTTAAGGTGGATCAATCCGAACTGTCGACAGAATATAAAAAAAGAGGTTTTTATTCCTGTGTAGACACCTCAACGAACTCATGTGGACACTCCTCAGCCCGAGGACAATCTCTCAAATAAACATTAAGATGTTGACCCGTTTTTCTTTTCTTTGCTGATTCCTCTCAATGAAATTTGCCATGTTGCACTAAGTTACTTACGGATGTATGCATGCAGTCCGGGAACACTTTGGGGTGAACACCCATCCAAACAAGTAGGGTCAATAAGTTCAGCATTTAGGCCGTAACATTTAGAAACAAAAAAATCTTTAACCCAACAAGTGCTCTCCGAACCAAGCTAGATAGTCTCCTATCACTAGGCTCACCAACCAACCTGGACTTTGATCTTATTATTCCTACCGGATATCAAAACCATAAGGATTGTTTCCAGCCATGAGTTCCCATATGACATAAGCGCTCTTGGGTGGGCTAGGCCATTCCATCAAATCGGGCCCCAATCTCGTATTTGATGGTCGGCGTGGCGATAGGCTTCGCTTCTACGACTGCCTCCCCAGCCGTTGCAAACACTGAGCGAGAACGGTAAGGGTCGCACAAACAATGTCGTTGCGCGGGGATGCGATTCGCCAAGCTAAGCTGGGGCAAACAAAGCCGTCCGGCCCTACCGGATTAGAAATGCGAAGGCCTTTCCTTCGAAAGGAGACCAGAAAAAGAAAGAGCTATGCTATTGACCGACCCTTTCGTAGTGACTTCGAATCAATAGGCCTCTCCTTTTTTCTCATTTTGTTTGAGGCGGGCCGAATAGAGAATTGAAATGTAGAAATAGGGGAAGGGTTCCAAACCTTTTTTGGTTTAAGGGCTGCTCGCCCTACCGAAGTACCAAAGGCTTTCGAGGCGCTTACACCTCCCTATTACACGACCTAAAAATAGGCTTTCAGTAGCGCCCTTAGAATCTAAGCCTTTTTTTTGAAGCGCCAGTAGTTGTAGCAGTGGGTAGGGCTTTCGTTCTTATCGCTCCGGGTTTCGATCTATATGACCTCCGGGCGGTACGAAGTACACCTCTTCTGTAGAGGCAGGTAGTAACCTAACCTTTAAGAGTCTGTTCAAGGGGGGAGCCCTCTCTCTTATCTATCAATGGAAAGATCTCCGTGCGTGGCGTGATAAGGAATCCTAGAAAAGATCGATTGAGACTCCCTCCGCGGTCCCACGAAGATCTCTACGTACTTGTCCAGTCCAGGACAACTGAGATCTTCCGGTCTGCGTGCGTGGGAGCAGCTCAAACAAAGAAGAGTCTGGTCTGGTCTGAATTCAGGCCCGGCCCGCCCGTCTGCTGCTAGGTCCGGGAATGGCGCCAGGCGAGGGCGCCGCTATGCCCCGCTGCTCCGCTGCGACGCGGCCCCCAGACTATGTAAAAGAATCGAGGCCGGGGGGTCTCGCCCATAGTGGTTCCCCCCCGCCTTTGGTGATTGACCAAACAAATAGGCCTAGATCTATGCCCCTTAATGAATCGAATGGTCCTTCGACCTTCATTTGATTCCGACGGCCGGCATAGATCTCATGAGACCCGCCCAGCCCACTATTACTACGAAAAAAGCCCTGCCCTTTTCCTTCGCTACTAGGAGAGTAAGCAACCTCTATTAGCGCCAGGCCTTGAGTCGAATTGATCGTGTCATGTGCAACGTCCATCAATGATGGTTCATTAATGTCCATTGATTTAGACTCCTTCCCCCTTCCCAACTACGAATAAGATCGAGAGGAGCCCGAAAGCCCTGGGCAGATCGGCCGGGTCTTTCCCTGTTGTTCTGTTCCCGTCACGATAAAGGCGCACGGAAGAGGTATGCCCAGCGCGCGGAGGATCCGTTGAGAGTTTCTGTTGTCTCGGTAGGGAACTGTACGAATCTTTTCCCCTATCCTATTGTATTGAATCAATAAAAAAGAGGTCAGTGCTACGGCCCCCTATTGTTTGATCCAATATTGACCGGGGACGAGCCCCGACTTCCATAGGTCCTTGGTTTGACCTCCCGTAGTGGTCCTTGCTTTTAATAAAGCGGAGCGGGGCTAATTTCTCGTACTTGCTCAGTGTGCCCCCCTTTCGTCGAGTGCCCCGCCCGGTTCACTGGGCTGTTGGCCTAACAAGCACTTGCCCGCTGCTCCTGCCGCCCGCTTGACGGGCGGAGCGCTCGTTATCCTTACTGTTCTCTCTGCTGGGGCCCCTCTCATTGCTCTAGCCATAAGCTATGGCAGCTCCAGCTCGCAACCACAAGGGCCCGCCCTGCGAGGCCAGAGCGGGCTCAGCGGTCAGCCTCCATTCGAATTACGTTAGGGGGTCTTTCGCTTTTGCCAGATCTAGAGAGATACTACGAGTCCTCCGTCCCAGATTCCATCGCCGCGGCCATCTGGTTCACCGGTACTACCAAAAAGTCTCATGCTTACGTTACTGTTATTGATGGTTTTATTATTTTTGACTACGAAGGCCCCGGTCGTGCTTCTGGTTTCCATTCCCATCATCATATTGATGATAAATCTCCTCGTGCTCTGCCATAAGAACTTGGAGTCCGTATCATGGTGAAGGTAAGGTAACGCTGTGATTCTTGCTCAAAAAACAGACCGAACGCGTTCGAGTAATTGGCTCGTCCAACCCGGCAGCATTCATGAGTCGCTCGTTCAACTGTCCCTCGGAGACACGGTCGAGAAGTACCATGCATGGTTGCCCTCCGTCCTTTTTTTCTCTCAGTCCCACCCAGAAAGATACGGCTCAGCCAAAAAAAAGTGAACGCCCCTGCGCGAGCCTTATTTTATATAGTAAGAAGTAAAGCTTTGGCTCCCTAAAGACTAAAAAAGAAAAAAAAGGGGGGGACTTCTGCAACGGGCTATGCCACCCAAACCAACTAAGGGAAGTCGCATCCGTCCCATCGCAAGCACCTACAACGTCATGATCACATTGGTTTACCCTTTTTTCTTTGGTAGTTCAACGGACGGTCGCCCCTCCAACAAGAAAAGGTATAAATATAGAAACTTCTCTGCCATTTGAATCGGAGAATTTATGGAGGAAATCGGGTTTTAAATTTCCAGAAACCACACGATTATATAGCCAAAGGGAATACGCCGCGCCTAAAATCATCCCAAGCGCGGCTAATGTGGCTACTAAGCTATTTCTTTGGAAAGCTCCTACTAAGATGAGAAATTCCCCGATAAAGCTGCTAGTACCAGGTGAACTCATATTGGCCAAAGTAAAAGAAAAGAAAATGGTAGAGAGATTCGGCATGGTGCTCACTAAACCTCCGTAATATCTAACAAGTCGAGTCTTATGTCGGTCATATAGAACACCAACACATAGAAAAAGGGCTGAAGAAACCAGTCCATGACTTAACATCGGTGGAATGCTACCTCCAATTCCCTGTATGTTCGATAGAGCCAAAGATCCCCCCCACTGATCGGAGTACGCCGATTACCCCCCGAACCGTACAAGATAGTTACCACCTATCATACGGCTTTCTAACTTCACTTCTTTTTCTGGTCGTTCCGCTCCTGTCGATCGATGGTAGTATAAGAGATCTTTAACCCCCCGAAGTTATTTACATAATGGTTCCTGCTTCCTACCCATAGTTAGCATGTATCTCCCCGGGTCATACTTGAGTATCACATCGTAGACCCCCACCCCAACTCTATCTTCCTTATCAGTGAACCGGAACATAGTGCATAGGTACTCTTCAATGCAGCGGGGACGAGACGACGTGACATACTACGATCACGTACAAAAGTGCTGCCTATGGAACCTCTCAACAGCTCCCGTTCTTTTATGAGGTCCTATCGGGATAGGTAGGCCCAAGCCTTTCCCTTCCCCCCGACCGAGCAGTAGTTCCCCGCGGCCGGCCAGTGGCGGCAGAAAACGAACTCGGGCGGGCTCCGCGCGGTTCGCGTTTTCTTGTGTTGAGAGCTTCTCATTTTCTTATATTTTAGAAGCCCGCGTCCACGCCGGGGACGGGTAAAGCCCAGCGAAGCAGCAGGGAGCACTGAACAATGGGGGGGGTGAGGGCGACTCCGCCCATGGGTTGAACCACACCACAGGCTGAAGTCCTTCCACGGCGGGGGAAGGGCAGCGTCCTCGTTGTCGGGCCGGAACAAGAAAGGGAAGCTAGTCGTTGGAGGGAAGATAAGGCTCGTGGAGTGCGACTCCACAGAAGAGCCTTACTCTATAGGGGCGCTAGCGCGCTACAACTAGCACTTTGAAGCCAGCTGAAAAACGGATGCGCGCTACTAGCGCGCAACGGTTTTCAAGCTTTACTAATAGGGCGGCTTTATAGAGAGAGGTGAGTAAGGGGCTCGCTTCGCTTTTGTTGCGGAGTTCGCTGCCTTCCCACCCCTGCTTAGTGTTCCACTTGTGATTCTGGATGCAGTGGAGGATTTTTATAAATGCGCCCGAATGTTCCCCCTCCCCCCATAAGACTCTATTTCTCTTTCCTCCTCGAGAAAGAGAAAAAATAGAATCAATCCTTTCTTCTCTTCTTTCATGTGAGAACGGCCCTATCTTGTATCGAAAGGTTTTTCGTGCTATACACCACGTTGAGAAAGACCAACTTCCTATGTATCGTACCTTTTTTTTACCTCGAAAGGGAGGTCCTCCTTATGATGCTACGGTCGGCTGTCCGAAGTGCATGCAAGGGGTAAACTCGGATAGGATAGGATTGTGCGTGCCGGGCCCTTCGGGTGTCATATTTTGGCCGAGTTTACCGTACCTCCGGCCCTTATGTTACGCGACCGTAATATTTTGTTACGTTCCACCGCTGTTACGCCAGAGATAAAAGGTTCCACACGAGCTCTCGTTCTGCGGCGTGGTGGCAGGACCGATAGGGGATTGGCTCCGGGTGTAGATAGGGTAAAATCTGCAGGGGTCATGCAAATACATAGGCCCCTTCCCCTCTCTTTTGGATGAATGGGGTGGTTTAGAAGGCGCTTTCCGATCTACGGTCCCTCGGAGCGAAGGGTTAGGCAGGTAGTATGGGCCCTCTGACTTCCAGCTATGTGCTGTGCGGCTCCCGCGAAGCGAATGAAGGGAAGCTCTCAAGAGCTTTTTCCGCCAGCGGCTTATGTAGTGGTCGGCCTTATAAAGCTCGCTAAGCTTCGCTTCCTCGTCTTGCTTCTGGCAAAGCTTATACTTTGCTTGCTTCTCTCGCGCTTGCTTGCGCGCGGGAAGGCAACGAAGTTCAGTTCATTGAGACCGCGGCGGAGTGGAGCAGCCGCGAAACTTTTTTCCTTAGCTGGATCTCGCTGGTGCCACCTAAACGGTAAGTAGGCGGCGGATGTGTGACGTTTGGAGTTGTCGTTCGTGCACCTGTCCCCAATGGAAGAATGAGTGATCCGTTCCCCTGCGGATCATGGCCTTACCACTCGGTCCCCGATGGCCAGCGGGGGATTCGGTATAGCAGCTCACGTTCGTTTGCGCTGCGCGTTCCCGCTGGACTGGACGCGTGTTAGCTGTAGGAAGTATGGTTCCGAAAGTGACTTCGGTTCGCCAGTTCAGGCTCAACTCCTCGCTTTACGTTAGCGGACCCACAGGTCGGGCCGCGGCTCTGCGCTCTTTCTTTCTGTGTGGGACGATGCCGGGGAGAGAAGGGAATGCATCGAAGCGGCGAACAACAACAACACAACTACATTTTGGCTTTTCCCTCCATGAGATGAGCCCAGTGCATTGGACCGATGGATAAGAGAACTGAGCTGGCCTAAAAAGCGCTTGCCCGCTCTACGTACGATGTAGACTCCATCAGATACATATCGATTTCTTTCTGATGGATCAAGAATAGATAGTTGTCTCATCAATAGATAGAAATAGGGGATTTCCCCCTTATTATTGATAGATTCCTTCTCTTTCTATTCCTACTCTTTCGATCTATCAGAACAGATCAGGCTATCTATCAATCGATTTGAAAATAGCACGTTCATATCGCTTTTCGTTCATTTTCGCCACGCCAACATAGCCGCCATAATAAGAAGCAGGCGAAGCAGCTAGAAGCGCTCGCTTCTAGCCCTTAAATTCTTATTTACGAATGAATTGGGAAAGCCAACAGAAAGATTCGATTCTGACTTCGTGGAGCCGGTGCTGCTGTTGCCTGCGCGTAGGGCCGTTCCCCCACTCCCGTCCCGGGGCGCTAAGGGGCTTTTTTTTTTGGAACAGACGGCAGTGTTTTGCTGACGCCTCGAATCAAGCTTTTGTTGCGACATGCTATGTTTTCTCCCCCATTGCTAGTAGGTTGATGGGTCGCACGCCCGGCACACATGTTTTGGCCTTGTGTGTCCATAACTCAAAATAGGTGACCTAACGGCCGCCGCCCGACTAAACATACCAATAGTCACCAGATTCATATGGGCTACTGAGGAGTAAGCAATGATCTTCTTAAGATCGATCTGTCTTGAAGTGGTCAAGGAAGTATATATTATAGCAATCGCGCTTAAAGTATAAATGAAAGGAGTAAAACAAAGTGTCGCTTCGGGAAACATGGGTATTGAAAATCTTAAAAACCCGTAGGTTCCTAATTTTAAAGGAATTCCTGCCAAGATGACGGATCCTGCCGTAGGTGCCTCTACATGAGCTTCGGGTAACCAAATATGAACAGGTACCATAGGCACTTTGACGGCGAAAGAGGCGAAAGAAGCAATCCATAGAAAGATTTGGCGCCGCTCACTAAATTCTGTGGTTAATGATATTTGTAAATCGGTGGTTCCTGTTTGGAGAAGAATCAACAGAATAGCTAATAGCATAAAAACAGATCCAAGTAAAGTATAAAGGAAAAACTGATATGCTGCCTTGATCTTTCTTTGTCTCGAACCCCATACCCCTATAATAATGGTAGAGTAAGGGGTGGCCCCAAAGCGGAATTGACCGGTGGTGGTCGGTCGAAGCTCCAGTAGGTAGCCACTCCCTTCTCAGGGAACCGTACGTGAGACTTCCGCATCATACGGCTCCGTCCCGAGCTTCCGTCGTCGGCCCTTGTCATTAGACCACTATCTATGCATGTATTTTCAGCCTGGACTCTCGAATCTTTTGCTTTTCGGGTGGTGGCGAACAATGCAGCTTGCGTTGCGGGAGATGCCCGCCCGTAGGGCCCGGCCTGCTTCTCGCCCGAAAGAACCGCTCACTAGCTAGCCGGACTAGTGGGGGCCCTATCTGGAGACATACTGAAAACCATGCCTTTCGAACCGAACGCAACGCCCGTCTTCCAAGTCAAAAGATAAATGGGCTCGTTGGGAAGAAAGATGGAGTGCGGCCTGTAGAGCACCTGTAACGCACAGTCGGGTTGCTCACGCAGCGGATCTCTCTCTCTATCTATAGATAGAGAGAGATGTGAAAGTAATAGCCTTATGTTATGGCCGTCCCCCGACTTACGGCCTTTACGCTATTACTATTGTGATGTGAGCGGTTCAAATTGGTTTGATCTTTCCCAATTATCCTGGCCGGAACTTGTACGCAGCACTTATACGGAGGTGCATGCATAAAGGTTTGAAACTTTTTTCTTATCTTAATCTTAAGGACAGAACCCTACCCTATTCTCGAACCCTCTGCCGAGCTTAACCCTGCCCGCATTTCCTTTTGAAGGGGGCCAAAGAAATGTCTCCATCTGCAGCCAACAGTCTTTCTTCGGAATTATACTGAACGGGTCGATCCTCCCCTCCCGTTTGTTTTAGAAACTTTTCTTAAGGTCTCCTCGCCAAGAGCTCCCCGGCGACGACAGAGGAACCAACCCGCCTGCTGTGGCGGGGCGGCTTTTTTGTTTCACAATAAGACCTGGACGATTATCCCTACCCTCGGTAGCTTACGAGTTTACGTCCATCCCTGGTCGGGTACAGTTTCCTTTCGATTTCTCCCTTGTAGCCGTTACCCGAATTCGCGCAAGTGTGTCCACACCCCCCAAACTGACTTGACGAGGAATCCATTCTCGCGAACAAACACAACCCCTACACACACCTAGGAGCACCCCTTCCTGCATATCCATACAAGACCCGAGTAGGCGGGTCGAGGTCCTACGAGGTACCCACTACTCGGAGTACCCTCCCAAAAGGAAAAAGATGTGTCTGTCAGGTTCGGTTCTTCTTAGTTGGGTTGGGCAGGTTCGACCAGAAATGCTATGCTTACACACAAGACTACCCCTCCTCCCGAAAGCTTCGCGGGGACTACTTTACGACGACGGACGACCGCCCGTAGGGGGTTTACTGCACAAGGCCCCTGCAGAGGAAAAGCTTTATCCCAGCGAATATAAGATGCTCAGCTCCGCACAACATAGGGATTGGCACGCTTTCGGGAAAAACATAGAATAGTAGAAGATCCAGCATGCGGAACACGGCGATCATTAGAAATTCACGAATTAGAGATGCTGTAATATACTCTTTCCCATAACTTCTCATACCAGACCAACCCACCAAAATGCAAATAGGGATCAGAAATGTGGTCAATATCACGAAGAATAAAGAGATACCGTCTATACCCAAAAAAAAATTGATGTTTTCATAAGGAAGCCATCGAAGGCTTTCCACAAATTGAGATTTGGCCGTAGAAGGATCGAATTGTATCCGAGGAACAGGAGAATACAAAAAAGTAATAAAAGAGGCACACAGACCAATCAATCGTATCAGTCGTATTCTTGAATTTGGAATGAAAAGAGGAGTAATGCTTCCTAGCACGGGACACAGAATAGGACCACTTAGATCAGAATAGCATTCACAGAAATGTTCTAACATAGAGTAGAATCGAACATTGAAGAGATTAGTTTACAACAGTAAAAAGATGGGCGCCTAATTCCAATACAATAGGGGTCTATCGGTGCAAGTCAGCTGAACACCGTGATTGATGAGTGGGTAGGTGGGTTAGGTGCACCTCTCGCCCAGTAAGAAATAATGAGGCTAGTCCCCACCCCTGGAAGTAGTGGGGCCCCCTTCCCGCGTATGCGCCTTTATTTCTTTCTATTTTTTTTTTTCCAATGGAGAATCTTTCTAAAAAAATCTCTCTGGCAACAATTCGTCGATTTCAATCCAAGGTGCACCTTGCCTTTTTTCAGGTAGCTTTGACGCCTATTCAGCTAGCGGGACATTAGTCATAGCCGAAATTCGTCGAAAAAGAGGAAGTTTTGTCTTTCTTTCAATCAAAATAAGAGAACAAAGAAACCACTCAAAAATGAAAGTTAAATAAAAAAGTTTCAGTAAGAACTAGCACTAGACTTCTTCCCCCCTTTCTACTTTTCTTCTCTCTTTTTGTTTGTGTTTTCACCCGGGTTTTTCATTCTGTTTTATAGAGACCTGAGGAAAGGAAATATTAATAATAATTAATGTAGAAAGGTGAGGCACTTTCCCCGGCATACGAAAAAAAAGAAATCCAGGATGACGGCTTTCAAAAGACGAGTAAGAGACGGGGAGGGGGAGGCTCT
>NC_029998.1:102500-107500 GCF_025698545.1 Gossypium raimondii
CGCCTCCCCCGCCATTGCCTTTGCATCGCAAAGAGAAAAAAAGGTCTATGCCGAAAGAGACAAGGGTGCTGTATGTATGTATAAGTCCAAAAGAGCTATGATGGCTCTCGAAATGGAATTGGAAGAGCAAGATGAACTAGGGCTAGCACATTAACAGGATATTCCATTTGTGATAGGGATGGCAGATAAACCAGATATGTAGGTTAGTTTTATCCTTCTCAAAGCAGTAATACCTATTAGTTAGTATGGTTGGGTAATTTTAAGTCTTACCTAGGTGTGCCGCTCGCCCGCAGGCGTCGTATTAATACAAGAAGAGAGGCTTTCTTATCTTTTTTTTTCATTTTTTAAGGAAAGTACTTTGAACCTAGCTAGGAGTCCTTCTATCTGGAGGTGGCTTCCGGCGCCCTATGCACGTAGCAATAAAGCAGACTAGGCCGACTTTTCGCGCAGGTGAAAAAGAAAATCCACCACTCGGGTCTTTAGACACTCGCCCTAATCAATAAGCGGGAGAGGGGAGGGAAGACGAGGAATAAAAAAGGACTTCGATTCAGGATAGAAGATCAGTGGAGCATGTTGGGTCAACTAGAAGCATCTCTTTGAAAACCATGGGTTTCATGCAATCGAATGCTATGTTGGCCTCTCTCTGTCCTTAGTAGTGGCCGTTGATAGTTCCTTCCGCCATAAAAGCCAAAATCAGTAAGATTATGCTGAGCAAAAGAAGGTGAACTAGAATCAATTCTCTCGAATTTCAGATATTTTTTACTTTGTCGTTTTTGAAGGGCATTTTCTACCCTATTTAGTAGGTTGGGCGGTGGGTGGGGAAGGAATGTTCCCTTCGGATGGATTCATTTTTCATCCTATCTTAAATGACCGACAAGACCAGACGCGTTGCTCCGGCCCAGTACGAGCCTCAGACAGAGCAGAGCCCTACGTTTGCTGCCGAGAAGAAGGGGCCGGGCCTTCTTTGAATGTCCGGCATCCATCTTGATTTACTACTACATCTAGGGAAGCTCAGTTGGTAGCTAGTTCGTGACGTGCCGCTGCAGCTTCTTCCCCGTCGAGAGATGTCCCTTCTTCTTATCTCCAGCATCCTCCGCTCCGCTTTCAAGCTATCTCGAATCCCTGGCATCGACAACAAGACACAGCACAGGGGCAGATCAGCTTCACTGGGACCTGGAACAAGGGGGGCCAACCCAACCCCAAAAAGCATCTTTTTTCCCCTAGCAGGATCCCCAGAGACGAGATCTGGACCGCTTCCTTTTGTGCTGCTATTCCATGGTGGCATTCATTCAACCCACGGCTTTGGACCCGTGGTGAGTCCCCTGCTTGCTCTGAATTTGCTTTCCTTCTTGCCCCCTCCCAATTTTTCCCTTACCACTATCCAATAGAAAGCCTAACTCCCATATATGCTGTATGAATCGAATCAAAAGAGTGACATCCTCTATGGAGTTTTCCTTATGTTATGAGTAAGCCCTTCGCATTCGCGAATTCTATCTCTGAAAACATATTGAGTATGAGAAAACCCCATAGCGAAAGGCGCGGCTACTCTACCTCTGATCAAACATGAAACCCACCCATTGCTTTCAGAACCGGGCCGCCATGAGCGTGGAGTCAGGGGCCCGACCTTCTTCCGTTTAGCCTGAAGCACTAAGAGCTAGCTGTAAGCCTGGCCCCTTGCCTTAAGCAATAGGGATTCAATCCAGCCATAGGTTTTCCCAAAGGCTACCGTGTTACGATACGAAAGCTCAATACAGACAGAACCAGAAGAAAGAAAGGCACTTAGGGCAGGGTAAATGGTCCCTAAAGGGACGGGAAAAAACCCACTAGAAAGAACGGGAGGTCATCCAGGGTAGTCCACTTTATCCGTGACTCTGAGTAAAAGATTTCCGGGATCAAGAAACTCGCAAACAAATATGCTCGGCTGGACTCTTTTCTCGTATGTCCGGAAAATGTTGTTTCGATACAACTCAGCTTGCTGCATAGCCTTTATTTCTCGTCTAAACACTCCAGATCAGCACTTCCCTTTACTCCATAGGGCCGAAGCTTTACTAAGAAGGGCTTTTTTTATAGGGAGAGAGTAAGGGGGAATCAATCGCACTGATGCCCCTATGCTTTCTGCCTACTCGGACTGATTGGCTTAAGACCGGAATGCTTACCAATGCCGCTGATCTCCCACTTTCAGTAAGGGATGAGCATACGACAATCCTTGCAGCTAACTAATGGCAAGGTCCGGAAATAAAGAGTTTTGAAGGGAATTGCCTTCATTAAGGAAGCGAACAAGCATCGATCTATTTAAGGCGCCCTTCCACCAAGCGTTAAGTGCTACACGAGAGTACAGCTAACCTAAGCGCCCACGAAGAGAGATTAAAAATACTGAAAAAAGTTAGGTAGTAGGCCTTCAACCAACCTACTTTAGTTTTTTCTTGCGCGCTTGACCATGCTTCCTCGGAAAAGGAGAAAGAATCTTGCATCTATCTCGAGTTGCTCCCTTGAACGATCTATTCCTGGTTTTGTGACGTCGAGTTTGCTCTATTCTCTTAGCTCGGGCTCCTATCAAGCTTCGCTTCGCGCATGATAGCGGCATTATTGGGGAAGGAGGTCGCTCACTAGTGCACCTCACCCAAGGTTCACGTCGCTAGGTCAATTCATGCTTCGACACACTCTTCTATCCATCTATCAAGAAGTCCCTGAAAAGTTTCCCGCCCTACTCCACAAACTTCCATTACTTCGGTTCCAGTCTTGGAGACCTACATATCGACCGGGAGCCCCTCCAGTCTTATTTTTCCGGGGTCACTTTTTTATTTACTTGGACCTACACACTACCGAAAATAAGGATTGATGTGTCTATTCTTAGGAAGTCTCCTTCTCAATAAATTGGATATTGCCTTCTTTATTCACGAAGATCATACCCCCAGAGCAGTCAATTGGAGAGCCCCCTAGAAAATGGGGATTAAGTTGGGCTTGTTTGCAAGAGATTCGAAAAAAAGAGATAGGGATTGTCTTCTGCGAATGTCTAGTAAGCATTTATCCTTCTCTAACCCCTCGGAAAAGAAGGAGAATAGCTTTATCCCGTCCCCCATATGCCCTTCGTTCTCCTGTTGTATGGATGTCTGTTTTCCCTCTTAAGTCCCTTCAATGCTGTCGCATTGTTGCCCCTTTCGCTATGGTCCTACCGTTTTATTCAGGCCTTTCCTTATGAACCGATGGTTTCATGATTCGGGTTGCTCCTTGAGTTCAATGTTTTCGAGCGTCAAAGCACCTAACTATACCTACACCATGCACTCCGCCGGTAAGCAGCCCGGGCATGAAACCGCATTTGGAAGCATATGTGTGCCACTTTGGCACGAGATTTCAGCTCTACTTTCATGGTTCCACTGTTCGTCGAGATCCCTTGAGTGCTATTAAATGGCACGTATGTTAAGCTTTGCTTTCGAATGAGGAAAGAGTTAATTGCCACGTGGAAAGTCTGACTGAGCGTCCCCTCTTGTGCCCGAATCTTCTCGGCTGAATCGTTGAGTGCCCCATGAGACGAGAGGTTCGATTCTTTCCCTCTTTTCTGAGCGACCTTGCTCTTCTCTCTGGACCCATATAAGTGAAGAGATACCAGGAATCTCTAAGGAAGCACGCCACCCTGCGACCTCAGACCCTATCTGCCCGCTACAGATGCTTGCTATGCGCTAGCCTATCCCGCATATGAGACGGATTGCTCCTTTCTTCTAGCCTCACCTCCCCTATCGCTTACCGTTAACTGCTACTGCTGCTCTCGTTGATACTATTAAGAGATAACTGGCACAGATTGATTCCTTCTCAGATCTCAAACACTCAACCTTCGCCTGCCTTTCACTCCTTTTTTTCTCTTAATAGAAAAAATTCTAGCTACCTTTCTCTAGCTTCTGGAGGAGGAGCTAGAGAAAGGGTCCCTTGCTCAGTAGTTTCGAGGTCGTCCAAGTTTTGAAAAAAGCTGTGGCTAGCAGTTGGACTATTCAATGTTGACTCCGGGTTCTCAACAACTCCTATATAGTCCGCTGCGTGCATGAATGACAGCCTGTCATCATCGTATCGTCAATGTGACCAGAGTCAAACTCCGCCGTTGACCAGGGATTGTGTGCCCTAGTAGGGGAAAACAAAGGTCCGATAATAAGCACAGAAAGGGAGGGAAATAGACCTTCGCGCAGGTATAGAGTCAGCCCGGGTCTCGCTTTCCCTAACACAAACTACCCCTCACGGAAACCATCTTATCTACAAGGCGATTATGAACAAGATGCCTTACCATTGTCCGCAGCAGTCCGTAGGGGGGGGACTGGACTGGGAAAGGAAAAGCGGGTCCCCTTATTCACCATAGCACCTAAGGGGCAAGTTATAGGGTAAATAAGGCCAAGAAAAAATAGAAAGAAACTCCGTTTTGCTTGTATGACCGAAAAAAAAGTACTCCTATTGAATCGATCTCTTGCATCCAAAGTCTCTTTTTGTCGGGAGGCACCCATCTTCGTAAAGGCTGTGGCATCTATCGAATTATCTTTCTCACCGGCTCGAGAAATCCGATTCAAGGGAATCCTCAATCGAGGCTTAGATTCCATTATCTTATGTTCAGTTATAGAGGCTCATCTTTCATTGATAGGAATGCGGGTATTTTACCCGCACTTGGCATTCCAGACTTTTCTTGCACAAGCCATTCTAAGAGCGCCATTCAAGCCTTAGCCTTTTCAAAAGCAGGGGATTCTACAGAAAGGGACAGCATTCAAAGAAAGAATATTTACTGTTGGAAATCCAATGCTTTCCCGATTCCATGCTTATGATTCAATTCTTCTTGGAGAAACCAAGTCATTAGACAAGACCTGTCTGCGGATTCGATTCCTCCCCCGGCTTCGGCTTAATTCAAATAGTAGCCCTAGCTAAATTCTCAAATGGATCCTTCTTCCCTGTCCTAGGTGTGGACGAAGACCGAGACTTCTCTAAGATCCGATTCGTTCACCCCACCTCTCCCCTTCCCTTTATCATAG
>NC_029998.1:112500-125000 GCF_025698545.1 Gossypium raimondii
TTGGAAGCTACATCCATCTCATTGAGTATGGATCCGAGTTCCCCAGAGGCTAGCAATCAAGCAGAAATGAATGGTATCAGGTGGAAGGACAGACCCACCATACAGTGTAGTTCGCAGCTAAAGGCACAAAAGGAAAGAGAAAAAGAGTTAAGCCGCTTGACCTCAAATTGGCGAGGAATTCAAGGAATCATAGGCGCGGAAGGCCAATGAACATCGGCTTCAGACCTTAACCTTAGACGTACCGTACTTCCTCAAGATGAACCTGCTGTAGAGATGATCCAATCCCTGGACTTTCGCTTCTAGCACTGACATCTAATTGAGTAGCGAGTTGAGCCCCTACTATGACTAAGAGAAGCTCCTCGCAGAAAGAAGCCCCTACGATTACTCATCGAAGTTCCGAGCCTTTTTGGTCGCGAGGCAATGACCAAGAGAAGCTCATCGTCCAGGAGACGAAAGCACTCTACTTCCCGCTTAGAGCATGAAAGGGTCCGGAATCATAGGATCGGAACGAGCTTTCTCTCCAATCCACTTGGCGAAAGACATCCCATCCCAGGGAAAAAGAAAGCAAGTCAGACTGAGTTCAATTAGTCCCGTCCTTCCTTCAGGGAATGGTGGGAGGTATAACATTCGATTCTTTCTCTCCTCGGGCAAGAAGGGAAGCCGCTTCACTGATTGAGTTGATGAGCGAAGCCACTTGACCGATGAGGTGAAGGAGTGAGAACTCTTACTATAACAGATACACGAGCCCATCTATTAGAAAAGCTATTTCTTGAGTAGCCAGAATAGTCTGTAGCGAGAAGCGTTCCTCATAGGCCAGCCAGGAGCTACAAGCAACTAGAGCGCAGCGATAAGAGCGGGGACACTCATTAGATTAGTGCTCCCCTTCGATCTATCATGGATTAGGGGGAGAAGCAAGCCGCCCTTGTCGAAAGAAAGACAGATTTCCACTTGCTTCAGACGTAGGGAACTGAAGGTCTAGCTTACGAAGGTTGCCGCCGCAGTTTGTCTCAAGAGGGGGCCGCTGAACGACTGAAAGCCCAACCCGAAAAAGGAGTTGCAGTGCTTTTGATTCTTCCTATAATATGTTATACCAGTCGCCTTCTCGAAGTGCCTTATAAACCTATTCACTCAAATAACCTGATCACCGATTAGTGGCCGGGCTCATCCTTGCATCGTCTGTACTTAACAGTTCCCTTTAGTGTAGTTTCTCGGAGATATCTGGATTCTTTTTTTTAATAAAAGAAGAGTCTGGGACGAAAGAGAAGAAAAAAGGGAAGAAAGATCTACGCTACGAAAAGGAGCGAGCGGAGAGAGCATAAAGAGCTATAAGGTACGAGCTTAGAGCCTTGCGTCACTCTGGTATGCTAATCACTTCGTTGTACGACTCTGGAACGGTAGTCGCTTAGTGCGACAGCACTATGGGATGCAAAGAAGCTTCGTCATCCCTTCTGTAGTTGCTTGTAGTTTTCTTTTTTCGTCGAGATTGGGTTGGTCATCAGTGTACTTTCTTGCTTGATGTAGTTGCTTATCCTTCAATCCCATCTGTCTATTAGTGAAAGTGGAATCCTCTCCTGTGCAATCAATCTTGGGAGATACTCTTTTGATTTAATGAGACAGATAAAGAAAGGAAAGGAATAAGGCTTTCCCCTCTAAATGGCTGTTAGATTGGTTAGGGGCTCAAAATTACATATATAGGTGTAGAGTACATACCTTAGTCCCCTCCTCCCATATTTTTGTTGCGGGGAAAACCCCCGCGCCCAATATAAATATAGATTTAAAAGACTGACTGCCATCGCAGGTGGTCGGCGGAGCTTAAGTGATTAGCATTTCAAATGCACAAGGATCTAATTCTACTCAAAACAGTTAAATCTTTTTGTGAAATAGCTGTGGGGGAACTGGAGCTCCAACTAAAGTACGACACAGGTTCTCCGGAAAAAGTAAGCAACCCCCTATATGAGTCCACAAAGGACCTCCTGCATAGTGCTCTCCGAAAGGGCATAGCCAAAATTTTGGAAAAACAAAACTTGGCGCTCCCCGAGAAAATGACCCATTCTGAGCTAGTTGATAAATTAATTGATACGCAAGTGGTAGATCAATTTATTGTGGAACCTCCTGATCTAATGCGTATATACAATCTTTTGGAAGATCTTATTCTGTATGATGTGTCGAGTTCTTGCTTTCATACATTGTTAACCCTATTATCGGTCAGTTAGTAATCGGCGAGCCTCAGTAGCTGGCACCCTTTATCATTTTTTTTCCGGTATGCCGCTCCGCGAGCAAGGAGCGAGAGAACCAAGTGGGCTGTGGTGATGTCAGAATTTGCACCTATTTCTATCTATTTAGTGATTAGTCCGCTAGTTTCTTTGATCCTACTTGGTCTTCCTTTTCCATTTGCTTCCAATAGTTCGACCTATCCAGAAAAATTGTCGGCCTACGAATGTGGTTTCGATCCTTTCGGTGATGCCAGAAGTCGTTTCGATATAAGATTTTATCTTGTTTCAATTTTATTTATTATCCCTGATCCGGAAGTAACCTTTTCCTTTCCTTGGGCAGTACCTCCCAACAAGATTGATCTCTTTGGATTTTGGTCCATGATGGCCTTTTTATTGATTTTGACGATTGGATCTTTTTATGAATGGAAAAGGGGTGCTTCGGATCGGGAGTAATCACTAGTTTTAGGGCGAAAATCGGGGGGAAGGACAAAGGAAAGAGCGATGCCTACATTAAATCAATTGATTCGTCATGGTAGAGAAGAAAAACGGCGCACGGACCGTACTCGAGCTTCGGATCAATGTCCCCAGAAGCAAGGAGTATGCCCGCGTGTTTTAACGAGAACACCGAAAAAACCTAATTCAGCTCTACGTAAGATAGCTAAAGTACGGTTGAGCAATCGACATGATATATTTGCTTATATTCCAGGCGAAGGTCATAATTCGCAGGAACATTCTATGGTCTTAATAAGAGGAGGCAGAGTGAAAGATTTGCCAGGTGTGAAATCCCATTGTATTCGAGGAGTCAAGGATTTGCTGGGAATTCCGGATCGAAGAAGAGGCAGATCAAAATATGGTGCAGAAAAACCCAAATAGATATGAATGGAAGATGCCTCTGGAACTAGTTTTTCTCAGTCAGTCGAGGAAAGAACCATAACGTTACGCCCCAAAATAGAACTATACGGAGCCCTTCCGAATGACCTATAATGGAGTCTACTACACTCTTTCTTGGCTAGTGTAGTAGACTCCATTCGCCCGTGGAGGTGAGTGGAGGAAGAATCAAAAAATAGAAAGGTATTGCTTATAATAGTAGCTCGTTCATAAATTCACTCGACCACTTGTTAGTCTTGCTACACTACACGACACGAGTCTAGGGTGAATTTGAAGCAGACACGGTCAAGATGAAGTCGACTTCACAAGTGATTCAACATACCAAAAAAAAAATAAATAAAAAGAGAAGGGTCTCGCCCAGGTGGCTTTCCCGAAGGGTAATGGCTTCAAACTCAAACAAAGAACGTTCTTCTCCAAGGCATGAGTCAAAGAAAATGCTGTATCTATCTAATGCAAGACCCATCGATAAGCTAAGGCTACGACATGAAGGAAGGCCAGAAGAACTACAGAACCACGCCCACACAGAGCTAAAGGGAGACCGAAGGGACTTGCGGAAAAAACCGAAAGATAGGTAATCCATATGGTGAAAGATGAGAAAGACAGATTTCTTAAAACCGGAAGAAATCGAGTCCACCCACACAACGACCGACGGACTCGTGGTACTGAAAACCTCATTAGATGAGAAGGTAGTTGACTGGCAGACCCCTGAACGTACGTTAGCCAAAAGCCCCTATCAACTCAATCTGGAAAGGGAATAGACCGCCGTGAACTCCGGCGAAACACCCCGTACGACCTGCGGAAGGTGAAGGTCGCTGGCTTGCCCGTGGGCCGTGGTATCTGACGGGACATTGGCCTCCCTCCCGCTATGGCTCGCTGTACGTTCCTTTAGCTATAGGCGTGTCCAATCCTATAATAGTCCGTTCCACATAGTGCAAGGAAGCTCGGTGGGGTTTCATACGAGGGTCCTGCGTACTGTGCCATCGCCCAACCAGTACAGTATGGCCATCCCTGCTATGGTCAACAAGCTCTCTCCCCCATTGGTAGGCAGAAGAGAGGGTTTTTTGGAGGGAACTACTAAAGGTGTGTATAAGCCCTACATACTGTGTATGTTAGACTGTCCCTACAGCTGAGCTTCGCTATGAACTAATAGACTCAAATTAGCATAAAATGAAAGATGTATTATAAGTACTGTGAAACCAGTATCCCAATTGTTAAGTCAACCAAAAGGAAATCGGCACACATGAATGACTTTAATTAAATACTTCCCTGGGAAACTCTACAATAATTGGTTTAATCGATCGGTCTGAGGTCTGTGCTCTGTCCACAAAATCCTTTAATGAGATAGATCGGTCCCTGGAATATGTCGTACTCTTCCTGTCCACAAATGACTGTCTTTAATTAGTTCCTATCTTTCTTGCCCTGTAGCAGCAAGAAGTACACATTCATGGATTTCTGTAATTCAATATGGCCTTCCTTTCGATCTCTTTTGAAGGTGCAAAATCTATAATAAATAGAAGTTGAATCCGCTTATGGTATTGGAATTTTTGAAATACATTGAGCTCAATCCGTCTACATTCATCTCTGTTTTTTAAAAAAAATGGATGTTTTCTTTCGGTCTCTGGTCTCCGGTCTTTCCATCCGTCCACGGCTATTTTATTGTTAATCCTGTCCTCGCCCTTTTGTTAGCAGCTCTTCGATCAACCCAGGAAAGGTGTCTCAGAGGCCATGTTTTATAATCACTTTCATGGCTTGAATGGGTCAAGAAAAGTAGGACCCTTCAAAAGGATCGTTTTTGGGGCTTGATTTTTTTGAAGCGTAGTTTTCCACTCTATTTTCAACTATATATATAACAAGGAGTGGAGCTGGAGAGTCTCTCTCCCCGGCTAGGCTACTACGTTTTCTTGTTTGAAATTCCGGGTCTGGTCTTTCATTGGTATTTGCTTTTTGCTTACCCACTACGTTTTTTCCTTTTCGTTTTTCTCCCGCCCGGTTGAGCTGTCTGAGGTCGATGGTGCATCCGGTAAGCTCTTTCGGTATTCATCTCCAGAGCTCGGTCAGATACTTCATGTCCTTCATTCATATTCTGTCTAAATATCTTCTTTTTTGTTTATATTGCGAGTTTACAGCTCGAATGTTTTACTTTTCTTCCCCTCGCATGTGAAAAATGGGCGGTCTCCCCTAGACCTTATTCCGTCCAAGCTCTCATAGCATTCGTCTTTCTTCCTTCTCTGCTGCACATCTCTATTCTATTCTTTCTCTCGCTTTATAGAGATCTTGGCTTTCTGGTTTTTTGTTTGGTCAGGGGGTGCAGGGGAGAAATCGTTTAGGAAACCAAGCATGTAATAAGCGGAAATCAATACACATGAAAAGAGTTGTACACGAGTTTGGTAAAGCATTCACCTGTCGGTTGTACGTACATCGACCCGTCGGGAAACTAGAAACTCACCCGCAAGCGCCCTTCTTAGGTCGGCATTTGGCTTTGGCCTTGCTTGTTCGGCTGGCGGATGCAGTTCTTGCTCTTTATGAGGATGCGGATGCAGTATAGTACGAGAATGTATAAGCCAAGTTCGGTACACCAAGCCGTTACAAAAATATCTTTATTTCAAATAGGCTATCCCATATCAGCCGGTCAATCAACAAAGATCTGAAGAATGACCAGTTTTTTTTCCGGGAGAAAGGAAGGAAATTCCATTAGAACATATAACAAAGGCGTGAATGGGAAAATACGATACCACCAAGGCCTTCCAAAAGATTCTGACGGAAGAAAATATGTCTTTCCTTTCGCTTTTGAATGATGGAAATAGAACGTCGAGACTTGCCTCTTGGCTACTTCAAAGAAGTGGAAAGAAGTGACCCGCAGAGGCTAGATCGTTTCACTTGTGCTTCTATAGAAAATCAAACAATTCTATAGCCTCCCCTTGGCGGGCACCGCACCCTTCGCTATGTTCTTAAACGAATGAGACAGCACTCGCTCAGATGAGATGTCCTCTCTTCCCTTCGACTTGTCTAGGCTTCATCCCCGAAAGATCAACTGGCGCAAGACAAGCACACTCGTCGGCAATCAAGATAGGAACCCATCGGTAAGGAAGATCTCCATCCATGCCCTTATCTTCTTCAAGCCAAGCCTTCCCTAAGCCTTAAAGGGGCTAAACTGACGAACCTACCTCTTTTCTTTCTACGAGCGCTGGAACTTGAGTACCGAAACTGAACTACTGGTTTTTCTTCGAGTGATGGCTCTCTTAGGTGACGCCTGCCCGCTACCTGCAATAAAATTTAATGCTCTCCCTCCTGCCCCAATACCGTTACTGGCTTTCTTCGGTTCCTTCTCTGCTTCGGGTGCAGGTTCAACTCCACTGAAATCTTAACTTACAGGTTTACCTAGAAGTCAAAGTCATGATCCCGTCCCTTCAACTATCAGTCCATTGACTAAGAAGTGGACCTGGAACAAAAACTTCACGGAAAGGAAAATCAACCTTCCCTTAAGCCGAAAGCGGCTAGAGCAAGATCGACTGAGTACCAGTACTGCCTTGCCCAAAGCTACCAAAGAAAGTGGAACCCTTGAAAGAGAGACGTAGGCCCGAAAGCAAGAGAAAGAAGGTTTAGTTTACCACTGGAACTGTAGTAGCGGAACTAGCACGACGAACAATGCTCGGCACTCTGTCAAGTGAGCCCCTCTCATTCTCTATAAGCCCTATAGTTGCCATGTATAAGCTTCTTAGCTCAATACCCTTTCACCGCCTTCTCACGCTAATGAAAGCCCTTACAGAACTGCGAGAGCCTTTCCTTCCCCTATACGGAAGGATACTCTATTTGGTCAAAGTCACTTTACAGAAGAGACCAAGTCGTTTACTTCATATTTGTGACTCTTGCCAACAATTGATTCTTTAACTGACACTTGACTCGAACCGCTTGCCATATCTAAACTAGCTACTGGCAAAGAGGGAATTGATTCAAGATCCCCTTGCGCCCTACAGCCCGAAAGTGACTCTCTATCAAAGCACCTGCGGTGGGCTAAGCGCAAGGAGTCTTAGAGTCTCGATACTGGCTAACGGAAAAAGAACGGCAAAGAAGTAGTTGTTCTACAACCCCCAGAACTGTACGCAGCGCTTTTCAAAACAAGAAGTGGTTTGTTTTTTCTAAGTCGCTCCGCGAAAACGGTTTTCTGTCTACGAGCGCCTGTCTAACTTCACTAACGTATAGTAACTCATTAGCCTTAAACCGTAACTGAAACACTCTCTTCTCCAACCAAAGCCGCTATCCAGATTCAGAAGCGGAAGCGGAAAGAGTTTACTGAAGAGGCTTTAATCTACGGCCTCCCTAACTAGAAAGAAAGAGGGGATCAAAAAAGCTTTAAACGAGTAAAGTAAGGCCTTGAATAACAACGGCTAAAGTGAAAAGCCTACCGCCCCTACCTGTTCTCTACCCGGACCTAATCCAAGCACTAAATCGATCAAGTTAGTTGGTTTCCGAGCGGGTTCCGCTTTCATAACAAATAAGGCGTAAAAGAAAGGTCTTTTCTTGAAAGGTATATTCAAAGAAACTTAGCTTACCAAGAGTTCCGGAACTAGAGAGATAAGAGATAGGATTTGTTCTCCATACGAGGGAAAGTACTTTTCGTCTATCTGATCTCCTTGACTTGAGTCTCGGAGTCTCGGTTTTAGCGATATTTCTTTTTTCTCTCAGGCTCAAGCTCTGTCTGGTCTTCCTTCCCCATTCCCCACAGGCTTCCGGGAGTGCCGGCTCTGTACTCTGTTCGGACCATAAGACTTGCAACACTGACTTACCGAAAAGACTGACTGCTTTCCGACTTTTTGGGAGTAGGGGCTTTCACTGGAACTGAAACTCTATCTTCTGTTCAACTCGGCTTCCTTAATTTAAAGGCTTTGAGGGCTTTCCACTCGTGCTACCCGAAAGGAACTAGAAGTAACCTTTTATCTAAGCTAAGCTCGCCAGCCGCCAACCAAGCCAATGCGCCATCCCTATCCCTTTTACCGATGGAGCTTCCTTTGATTTGAATGAATGAGTAACGAAGGCGCATGCAAGAGAAAAGAAAGCCCCTATTTGGGCATGAGCCCTAGTACATTGACCTCTCGCAGACCTGAAACTCAAGTTTTTGGCTATTGAAAAATCAAATAATAGAGACGAACAAAGCCATATAGATTCTCAATAAGGGAGGAACTCGACCTCGGCCAGCCGGCCAGGAATGATGACCAATTGCTGGGGGTCGATTTCCTCTTCCTTCCAGATGAAGGGGAGAGATAACTACTATTGAAAGAACGCGAATCGCTCCTCATGAATAGAATCTTCTACTAAAACAGAATCCACAGCAATCGATGAACTGAGCCTAAGCCCACTTGCTGCTGCTGATGAAAGTCCTCCCACTGAAAGAAGTGGAATAAGCAAGCAAAGAACCCAACCAAGCGATTCTCCTTGACCCGACAAAGAAAGAAAGGAACGAACGGGCTTCGCACCGGGCACAGCAAGCAAGAAGGCATGAGCTTTTTAGACCGAGGCTGGGGGAGATATTTACACAGAAGTATTTACAGAAATCGGAATGAATAAGCCCATTCCCTAAACGGAATAGACAGAGACGACAGAAGTCGAAACTGTCACATTATGACAGCCCAAAAACACGGTATAGATGACATTGGATTCATTCATTCCTATATCTTTGAATCGGTCTCAAGTCTGAGGTCATAGCATCCTTGCTTGAAATAGTTCCTCTCCTCAGGCCCTGGCCTAGTAGCTCGGGTCGGGCATGCCCTTTCTTCTATTCTTTCTCGTCCACGAAGCCGGGTCCTTGAAATACTTCTTTCCTCCCCCCAGTGACGCTCCCAAACCGATCGCTATCGTTTTCTTGCTTTCTTGTTGTCTTGAATTTTTATAGAACGGCTTTATATCAGGTATAGTTGGTAGGATGAAGTGGGATGAAGCCTTAGTGGATATAGCAAGTGTGCCGGGGATGCGGCTCGGGCGTAGTAGGTCTGGACGCCTAGCATGAAACAGCCTTCTCTGGTAGCAGCACTATACCTTAGTATAGTATCTTTATAGATTCCAGTCTATATAAAACGTAATTAGCAGAGGTAAGTCTGTCCGGCGTTCCCTCGCGTAAAGGGCGACTTTGGCATCGGCTCTCTCTCGTTAGGTAATTACCGAGGCGAAAGCAGCTCTCTCGGAAGTCAGTTTCCCCGCCATCTTAGTGGGACTAGTCTAATAAACTTTTCACTTGAACTGCCAAGACTCGGATTTTTTTTGTTGTGGTAACGCTCTTCTAGAATTACGTTTAACGTCCCTTTATGACTTTCCCGATCGGCGCCTCGGGTCGGTAGCCGGGCTCCGGGACATTACTACCACGGCTACTATCGACCCGAGCCAAAAGAGGGAAAAGAACGGACTAAGCGAGGAGTTCATTGGCCATACATAGTGAAGGGGGATGGGGTCAACCTCTTTCATGACCCATGGCCCCAGTGTGTCACTTGGTTAGCATTTCTAGAACAAATTTAGTAGGGTTGGTTTTTCGATAGAAAAACAGGGGAGTTGGCTGTAGTTGAGACACGTTTTTCGGATGGACGATATGGATTTTATCAAGAGGGTTAACCGCTTTTTTAACCGTGAGAGGGAGGTCATTCAGAACCCGCTGGCTCCAGAACCGGCGGAAGTTCCCCACGCCGATCCCCAGCAAGAACAACGTGAGGCACTTCGAAGTGCCATTCACACTTTGATTCTTGAGCAAGTTCGGGAACATTGTGAGAAGGGGAAAGGGCGGCTGTCCATTCACTTTCCGGAAATGGCAGAAAGAGACTCCAGTGCCGCAGAAAACATTATGTCTCGCGATCTGGAAATATCTGCGGAGATGGATACTGAAACCCTCCGCGGATGGGTGGAGGAGAAAAAGGAGAACCCTAATGAATCCCCTAAAATCCCTCATTAGGGAACACCTGTAAGATTAGTCTGCCGCTTTCTTTCATAACAGAGCCGGGAATAACGGCTGGCATAGAAGTCTCTCGCACGCAAGGAGATGCTGCTGCTGGATGTCACGGTTCTGGGGCGCCATGATCCTTCTCTCTGGAACAATCGAGGGCACTGCCTTCCTTCAGCTTTCAGAGGTGGGGGCTGCATCAATCATCGTTCAGTGAGCTATTTATTGCCGCCAATAGCGCTTCGCTTGCATGCAAGGCGGCACGCCAGGTAGAGCTATCGCTAAGGGCGAAGGAGATGCATTTCTGTACTGGTAGTACTGGACAAGCTCTCAGGGAATAATCTCTTTCTTATTTCTGCCATTTCTTTCCCATGACGACTAGGAACAGGCAAATAAAAAATTTCACTTCGAATTTCGGACCTCAACATCCTGCTGCTCATGGTGTTTCACGATCAGTATTGGAAATGAACGGAGAAGTGGTGGAACGTGCGGAACCACATATTGGATTACTCCAGTGCGGCACGAAGCCGCTGACGCCGAGTCGGCTCCTATGCCGCTAGCTATGCCCTGCTTGGTCCCCCGGCGCGGTGGAGATTCCGTAGCGCGTCATGAGCACCGGGCTAAGGGGCGGTTGAGCAACTCAAGCGAACCGCCCTACCTTACTACAACATAGGGACAGAAGGGAGAAGGTTGTGAAGGTGGCCTCGTTATCCACACTTCCGGTCGGATGAATGGAGGACCGACCGACCTGGGTTTTCATGAGCGTTGGCGGGTCCTGGAGTGCCTGTCAAGGGCGCTAGCGCATACCCCGGGGTGATCATCACCACCTGCACCTCACATCTCGGCGCAGTGGAACGTGTAACCCGCCTGCTGTCTCATTCAACTACATTTGTTCCTGTAATCTATAGCCTAACAGAACGCAGCAGCGAGGGACAACCCGCCCATACAGCCAGCGGGGAGGATGGCACTACTGGCCAAAGACCGTCTGGCGAAAACGCCGCGGGCGCGAAGCGTGGTAGGCCTGCGCCGGGGGAGCATAGCATAGGGAGGAAAGGGAGCCCGGACGGTGGAAGAGCCAGGGGAGGCCGGGTCATTTGACGGAAATAGAAGGCTTTTCCCCTATTATAGAAGGCCCTATGAAGTAAAGGGAAGTGCATGAATTCTTGGAAAAAGAGGGAGCGAACCTATATAAAAAATGTAATAAAGTCAATTCAATGAATAGATAGAGTCAACGGTACGACAAAAAGCGCTGCCTAAACGCGAATTCGCTTCCGAGGTCGAGCAGTCTCAATTTCACTACAGGATTTGCGAATGAATGCTGGGCTGGGCCACCTCGAATGGCGTGAGCCGCATGCGGGGAGACCCGCACGTACGGTTTTTAGGGGGATCTGGTCGAAAGACCGGCCGGCGCCCACCCGACTAGAGGGACTGAGAAATTAATAGAGTACAAAACTTATCTTCAAGCTTTACCTTATTTTGATCGTTTAGAGGGCGATCGCGGAGTCACTGAATGAAGTCCTCCGTTTCTTTCGGAGGTGCTGACCCGCAGCGAGGCAGAGATGACTAAGTGACATATGGAATATGGCGACGACAACAGCATGTCGTAGAAGGAGATAACAGGTGGAGCCAGCGACCCACTAAGACTAACGTATCTACAACTACATCCCCGAGTGGCAGTCAAACGGGGACGTGAATGCAAGATGCCAGCGGAATGATCGGCCGGACAGAGGCTAGGGCTGCTTCCTTCCCACCGCGTCCTTCCTTGTGTGTCGGAGATATAAAGCGAGTGCACCGAAAAAAAACGGGAACTGGGTCGATCTATTCTATGGCGAAGCATCCGAAGCATAACTGCACACTCACACGATCTTTGTCGAGAGATAGGAGCATTCGGTGGAACCGGTGAACTACACTTGCTTCTGGATAGATGTGTGGGACAGAGGGCTCGTGGTACCTGCTGCCCACCCTTCCTCCTCCGCTTTGAGAACCGTGTGAACGGGGAGTGGGCAGAAGGGAAGGAGGTCCTCATACGGAGTCGCACACTTACTTGAGCAGTGCGGGAGACTGGGGAATGGGTCGAGTAAACTCCCCTGGGGCCGAAAAAATAACAGACGAAGCTTTACAACGCCCAAAGCCAACCCTTTGATTGGTATTGATTTTTTCTTAGTGATTGATTGGAAAGGAGGGCGCTTGGGTATGTTATAGAAAGGGAAGGCAGAGGTAGTACTTCAAATGGCGAAGAGAGGCGGCTCGGCAGGGAAGGAATGGGAAATCGTCAAGGATGACTTCTTTGTTTTATTGGCGAAACGAAGGGCTAAATAGCGCCAGTGATTCTCTGAGCCGGTCTGGATTTCCAACGCCTCGGGAAAAACTTGTCGAGATAGATGACAGCGCCTTTTTCCTCTCCTCCTTGCCGGGAGGGAAATCTTCTCTTATGGCCTTCACCTCCCGCCCGGCCCGGAAATAGAACCCAGCCCCCCCTT
>NC_029998.1:130000-162500 GCF_025698545.1 Gossypium raimondii
CTTGAAAGTCAAAGAGTCTTATGCACTTGCTTATGGAACTCTTGCTTCAAAGAATTATCCTCAAGAATTACTACATTTGCTTCTTGCTCTCTAGGCTTGAAGGTGGTATGAAAGAAATAGATCTTAGTGCCTTATACGACCTAGAAGGAGGATTGCTTCTCTCACCCGTAGGCGCAAGGGTTCTTTCTTATTGATTCATGCGCATCTACTTCTTCTTCTTCTTCTTTGACTTAGGCTGCTCCGTGCCTTTCACAGACAGGGGAGAGGATGAGGGGAGTTGGCTTGCTTAAAGGTAAAGGGCTCTCAAGGCTCTAAAGCAGGCTAGCTCCTATACTTTTCCGGTGGTGGACCAGAGCGGAGCAGCCCTCGCCCAGGGGGCTCTTTTTTACCATATTAGTATTATCTTTCCTCAAGTAAATGTACTCAAGAAAAAAGGTACTAAAAGGAATAAAGAAAACGTTCTAAAAGCCTATATGTGCTATAGGAAAAAGAGGAGTTTGACTAGTGCAATGTGTCGTACCCCTAACCTAAGGTGCTCTATTGAGATGCCAAAAAAGCCCTTTTCAAAGAGGTGCTTGAGCAGAGAATAGGGAACTAAACAGCGGACGATCTACCGGAGAATCGTCCGGTATAGCTATAGGGTTGAGAACTGGTTACTAGCTCTACCCTTCCCCTAGACTCTCCCTGTTTACTCGCACATAGGAAGCGGTACCCGCTCCTTCTGTTTAGGATTCCTGACCTTACTAAACGCTCCCTTTCACAAATCATTCCTTTTATTTATGGTTTGGTAAACCTAGAAAGATTGTTCCAGGAGAGGGTGAATCTCTTGAGTCTCGTTTAGCGAAGCTTGGACTTCATTGTAAGATTTTTATAGATGGGAAATAAATAGTGTGTATAGTCGAGACAGCAGATATGACTCAAGAACTGGTACCCTGCTACTTATGAATATTCAACTAAATCTGCACATCCAACATCTAGCTTTCCAGTAGATTCTGTATGATATGAGAACGTCTGTGAGTAGCCAACATCTGTATCAGTAGCTGAGTCAATCGAAAGAAGGGCTTCTGAATTAGCTGAGGAAACCGCCCAGCAATTCCTCTACATCAAGAGCGGGCTCTGCCGTAAGGAATTTGATGTCAACACTTAACTTAGATAGAGATCTTGCTGTAAACACAAGAAGTACACGAAAAATTTTGAGTTGGGGTACCAAAAAGAGTTAACTTAGGTTGACGGTGGAACCCCTCTTTTTAGGGAAAGAATGGGGTGGGAGACAGATAAAAGATGAGTAGGGTTTGCCATAGCATTATTCGTCTTCGAAGCTGTCTTATTCTAGCCATGGCATTAATCGAGGGCTTTCCGTCCGCACAGTAAAGCGTGTGCATTTAGAAATAAAGGTTTGCTTCTGTAGGCCCTGTTCGGCTATGTATGTCCAAGCACACAAGCAAGGAAGTCGGGTGGTGGTCTGGTAAGGTTTCCTCCGAAGAACCGAAAGCAAAGCGCTATGCCGGGGTAAAAAGCAAAAGTATAGCGCGCAGAGCAGAGCATAAAGTCTTGGCTTGATTAGGACAGGCGTAGCGGGTTTTAAAAATCCTTGTGGCACTGCCCTTTATTTCAGTTATATCCCATACATCGACCCAGTAAGCTTTCACTTCAACGAAGATAGAAAGTCGTTTATCAATTCCCAGCGTGACGCACTAGATACAGCTGCAAAGACATGAATCAAATCTTTTGTCTCCCTTCTTTCTAGGGAAGAAGGTTGCCCATATTCTATATCTTGATTCGGAAAGATCACTTTCAGAACGGATGTGCGAGAAGTTTAATTACGAAGCTATGCTGATATCTATCTAAGAGTCAGGGGCTGACCTTACCGCATTTCCAATCCACAAGCAAAGCATTGAATGAACACAAAAAAGAGTGGGAATATGCTCCTAGACTATAATAGAGGGTTTTCCTCACCTCTGAAGCTTTCAACTCATCATATGGCTATGCTTATGCGCGAGAACTTGTGTACATACAATCATGAAAGAGCATTTCGAGATGGAAGCAAATACTTACAATGAAATCACAGACTCAATAACTCGGGGAAGCTCTCAAGGCAAGGTAGCCCAACTTTTTTTTCGCACCGCTTTCACAGCCCAAGAGAGAGCTCAGCTAGGCGTATCATCTAAAGTAGGACTTTCATGCTAATTTGAATATTCCGTTGACAAGGCCCCTGTCTAAGCAGGAAAATAAAGAGTTTCCCATCTTTAAGGGGTACCGCGATACGCTTAAAACTCACTTGGAAATGACCCAGCGCTCGCCTACAGCCAAAGCAAAAGGGGCAGGGGATTCAAGCGCGGATACACTCACAAAGCAACAGACCTAACCGGAAAGCACAAAAGACTTTCTACTCCTCCTGAATCGCTTAAATCCCTGCTCACAAATGATTGTATAGGACTGGCTATGCCACCTTTCATCTCTGTGTAATCAATGTTATTCCCCATTCTACCAAAATCAAAAGAAAGACAGAGAGAGAAAAGAGTTCGAATACAATACTATGCTATCTTAAGGTCGATCAAACTTCCAATCCTTCAAAGTTAGAGATTCGGAGATCGCCCACGGAAGCTGTAAATCCATCCCGAGAGCTATCCAAGGATGGGAGGGTCACTGGGTTCATACATCTTGGCTCCTTCTGTCTGAATGGCTGTTTAGGGTCCAAGGACCTGCCGGGGACTCCGTACAAGGTAGATCGAGCGCGAGTGATGATGACTGAGCCCTACCTAATCCATCTCCACGTCTGACGAATCCGGGGGTCAAGCTAGCAACTAGGTCCATTGGATCAATCGTGAGAGATTAAGGTCTTGCTACGCTATGGTCCGGTGGGTCAGGATCATGTTGGGAGGTCACTCCTCTCGCAGGATTAGGATGAATCGCAGGAGATGTTTGAGTTCTACTGCCTCGTCGCGCTTACCGGAGTCTGAAACTTGTGCGATGCCCCCGTGTCGACTAAGGCCACTTTGTCTCGTCCGTTTACCGTGACCCCTATGGAGTGGAGTAAAGCATGCGCCTCCCCTGCTCGACTCACTCATTGTCCCCTTAATCGTATTCAGCAGCTGCCCCCGCCCCTACTATCAAAGCGCCTCCTCCTCCGACTGCACTGCATGTTGGGGGTATCTTGGGAGGTGCGGCTTCGAACAGAATCTCTAAAGCCTCCCGTTCCGCCGACTGACTATTAGGGGGGGCTCGACTCAGTCGTCTTGCCCCTTTGATGAGCCTGACGAACCTCTTCTTCGACATTCCTACATCTCTCAGGCCCTCTGGCTTGCCTCGGTCCCTTACCCCCCGTGCGACTCCTCGCGCCAAGGTACTTGAAATCCACTAGCCGATCTGATACTACCAGAGCAGCACTCCCTCATTCATACAAGTTCTGCACATTATGCCTCCGCAGTTACGCTTGCTCCCACGGTTGTAAGCCCTTCAGAAAGGGAAAGAACCTGTCTTCATCCGACATGTCCATTATGTCGAGCATTAGCGCAGAAAAGTCCTTTTTGTAGTGCCGGACTGCTCTGGTCTGTCTCACATTCATCAAGGAATGATGTGCCATCCACGACACATTACCAGGTAAGAACTGAGCCTTCAACTCAGCCTTCAGCTGCTCCCAGGTTCCGATCGAGCACTTCCCTATGCCGACCTCCTCCGATATCTCCCAACGTGTGGCACTCCGGCGCCTTCCAGAGTCAGCCTCCCTGCAACTCCCCACGTGCACTATTGGCCAATGAGGGATCGCCACCCCAAAAGACCATCAAATGCATAGCGACGGTCTTGAGGTGAGGTATTGGCCGACAAAGAGAGGATCAGACGAGCAGAGAAAGTTGACGTATCGCCTTACAAAACAAGAAAAAAAAGAGGAAGACTAGTTCAATAGCCAGTTCATTCGAGTCTATAAGAAGCAGAAGGCATAGGCCTGCACGAAGCCAAGCCCCAGCCACTGACTGATGGACTGACTTGGGCTACCTTTAACCCGGAGATCCACTCTCCTCTGACCTACAGCTGGCTTGCTTTCTTGCCTTGTTATGAGTGCTCGCTCCCTTCACCGACCCACCTCCCTTTATTCTCCTTCCTTGCTTCTATTACCGTTCTTTCTTTCTCTTCCCTTCTTCTTTTGCCTAGACCGACTGCCCATGCTCACATCTCAGAACTCAGAAAACCGCATCCAGGCAACTCTGATCTCTTTCTTCCGTATGATAAAAGAAGGGGGCTTTCCCCTAACGAAGAATGTGCTAGGAGGGGTACACATCCAAAGACAGTCTTTGATTGGACAGGAACGGCTAAAAGAAGGCAGAAAACACTCGGGGGGAGACTAAACCCTTAAAATAGGAATAGTGAATGCCCCGGGAGACACGCACGGTACTTACCGGTGCTATCGGGCCTCGGAGAAAAGAACTAGTATCCGAGAAGAGATAGGGAAATGCCGGTATAAGCGACGATGGCAGAATACGGGATAGAAAAAGATAGGCTTGAATAGACTTTTCTTCTACTTCGGGTAGATTACTGGGCGGATGAAAGGTACTCAAAATCCAAGAGGGCTATCCTCTCAATCGCCGAGGGCTCGCTACAGATCCCTTCCGTCGGGTCAAGCAACTCAAACAAGAACAACTCATATGAATCCGCTCTCGTCTCCTGTCTCTCTTCTAACTCAATAACTCAGAAACAAGGAAGGCATCTCCTTTAACTCAAACTCAATTCAAGATCCACTGAGGGGTCTGGTTTGAATTAGCATAAAGTGATGTCCGAAATCCCTGGTGTCGACTCTTTCCTGGAGTAGCTTTGTGCCTAGAAACCTCTTCTCTGACTAGAGTCCTGCCCATGGGGTCGAACTGGATGACTGGAGGAAGTTAAGATAGAAATATCCCTTTCCATATGAGTTAGCGGGTCACCTTCCGAAGATATGCGCACTACGGACGAGACGGCTTGACGGCTGTAAGTCGGATGGCGGGCCCTTGCCACCAAGCTTCCAAGAGAGGAGCTCATAAAGGCTGGGACGGAGATACTGCTGCGATCGCTCTTTTGGATACGGTCTTGCCGAGGAGGGTAGGCCGGACGGAAGAGCATGCCTGGGAAGACGGTGGCGGAATACGGAATAGACAAAGATAGGTTTTTAAAGAACATATTTGGTCTGGCTTATGGAGGATTGGGCTGGGGAAGGCAGAGAAAGGAATCTTAAACACTCGTTCCTATCGCCCGATAGTAACTTCGTGAACCTAAGCGGAAACTTTTAAGCTACTTTTCTTCAAGCTTTGGGAAAAGGGATTTTTTAATTACGATGTTGACTGCCGAAGGGAATGGACTAGCTTGGTTGACTAGCTTCAGTTCTTATTATTAACTTCCTCGAGTGGCGATTACTGTCTGACTGTACTCTTACGCTCCTTCCTCTCCCCGAGAGTCAGTTCGGGTATAGCCCTTCTTAACTAGCAGTAGTGGAATCAAAGAGAGACTTGATTGATCTTGTATTAGGTGCATAACAAAAGAGATTCTCCATAGAGTGCAAACTTTCAAGTTAGATTCAAGCAATAAGAAAGACAAGGTGCGAAGCGAAGACTTAGAGTCCATTTAGCCGGGGAAATAGCACTGATGGTAGGGCTTCCTCATCTCCTCTCCCCCCGGAGTGAAGATGTTAGGGGTAAGAGAAGAGGAGTCAGCTAATAAGCAAAGTCAAATAAATAAAGGGAAAATACAATCCAAGTAGAAGGAGACAAAGAAAGAAAGAAAGCCTTGGAAGTCTTCAAAGTGGTACAATCTGGCTAAGGGCTAATCCTTTCCTTTCCATCCTATCAGTCAGCGAATGAATCCTAGATCTTGGAGTCAGGGTCTTCGCTGCTTTCGATTATCGTTCTAAGCCTTCCATTCTCTTTGTATCCGTCAGGTCAGTAGTCCGTCCATTCGGAAAAAGCCTTCGAAAGCCAGGGTGGGGCACCATTTCCCTATCCTTGTTATTGGTATTAAAGGTGGTAAGCGCCAAGGCCCTTTTTTAGTTGAAAAAATTTCCTTAAGCTCGTTCTTTTAAAGCCGTGAGTCTTTATCTTGTATTTTCTCTTTTTTTCTAAGTGGAATTGTAGGCGGCATTTAGGGTCTAGCCTTGGACTCATTCCCCTATTTGGCCTATTTACGGCCAGCAATCGAAGTCTTCTATGTAGGTTATGGTCTTGCAGGTGGTGTATTAGTCCCCCACAACAATAAATCCTCTTTTAGGGCGGAATTCCTCTGTCTTTAGATGCTCTCTCTCCCGTATGTGTTATGTCTATAAGTCTGACGGTCTTTTCAGTCTTCGAAAGAAGGAGCGAAGCGAAGTCATGCAAACCAAGCAGCAGCAGCGCATTCAGGCTCCTTCTATAGATGGTGAGCTGATCAAAGAGCAGATTCACAAGCATCGGCATACAATGCAATGCTTCACTCGCTTTAGCGGAACTCCCTTTAGCGAAGGCAGTGAAAGCGTTATCCAAGCCTATGAATCCGGTACGACGGGATCAACTACAAAGCAAATGAAACTGAGAGATCCTGAGCTACTAGGTCTTCCTAAAAGGGGAATTCTCCTGTGTCTTTCTCTCAGTGCCATGGCATACAAAGTCATGTCTTGGCGCATTCCATACGTCGACTCATACAAAGCAGACGAAAAAGTCAAACCCAAAGCTTTATAACATCTCGGGCTCATCACTTTATCCCCAGGCTCCTTTCTTTTTCTTATTCCTTACTCTATTGGCTGGCTCGCGGAACTACTTGACCAATGGAACTACGGAACTGGATTACTCCTTTTTCATTAAGCCCGCTAGACCTTTCTCGTTTTCTGGTTAGGCAGCAGAGCAACCTCATTGCAGGAACCACTGGGAAGTCTCCATTTCAATCTCTTTTAGTGCCCGCTTTCCTTTAATTCCATCAAACCCTCGTAGCTAAATCGCCTGTATCGAATAGCCAACGCCTCTAACAACGTATTTCAGGGGCTGAGGGCAGCTCCTTAGGCACCTTCACATCTACATCTACTTAGAACAAGCACGTACACACAAGCAAGCTTGAATCCTGTTATTTTAACTGAGCTCTATAAGCCGTTACGCCCGGCAGCTACACATTGGTTGGTCGAGACTCAGGATTTCGTTTAGCGTTGTGGCCTGTAGATTAGAATCGTAAAGCTCACCCTAATTTAACAATCTGCTTGAACTCCCGATCTACTTTTTAATTAAATAAAAAACTTATCTAGCTAGAGGAGTTTAGAAGATTAGTATATTCATTCCCTTGTTACTTTCTTTCCAAAGCCCCGCATGAGCAAGCCAAGCTACTCATGCCAAGCAGCTAACTTCGAGCTAGAACTAATGGATTAGCATTAATAGTCAGTTCCCCCCGGGCTGGGAAACTTCCAACCTTCTATACTTATAACTTTCTTGCATCCCACTTCTGGGATTGCTTGAGAACCTGCTCCATGATCCGCTAAACTCCGTCATTCTTTTCGACCTGAATAAAGTAATGAACTCAAAGTCAAAGACAAGTGAACTCTAGGGGCTGATGGGATAGGTTAGCTCGACTTATCATCCGAGAAGAGTGAAGAGAGTAAGCAAGCTTCCTCTTCTATCGTATCGATTGAGCGGTTCATATCTTCTATCATCTCCGTAGAGGGTTCAGTCTCCACTATTTTCAGTCCTTCTTTCTACCCTGAGCTCGAAATCCTACGCGTAACCTTTTCGAGCTTAATAGTCTAAAACCCCCAACTCAAAGGTTCTTTATTAGAAAAAAGATATTTTACCAGTCCTTGGAATTAATACAACGATAGGGAGGTTAAGAGCACTGGATCGAAGACAATGTCAATTGCCCAAGCAAAGCAAGGAGCAGGCAGGACAGAAGACAGAAAGCTTCCTTATCTCCGGATTTCCTCTTCTCACTCTACCAACTTACTAAGATGAGGGACGTAGCACGCTTGGGGATCTCTAAAAGAACTACTAGCTCCTCAGCAACCTTACAAATCTCCAGCCTCTAAGGCAGAAGTCCTATTTGACCTTCTCTTTCCTCTCTTAAAGACGCTTTCTTCCTGTAATAGAAGTAACAGCTGACGCAACTACTTATGCACTTCCAGTCCACCCAGACCGGTAGTAGCAGCAAGCCTACTTCTTATTGCACTTGAAGGAGGAATAAGACCAAAAAGAAGGAGAACTAACAACGGGAAGAGAAGATAGTTAGTTTCTAAAGGCTGGACCAATCAAACCATATCGTATCGAACCATAGCGGGAGCGAGGAGCACATATTCTTTATTACTGACTTTTCGTGGTTGATCGCACCAACAAGAGTCGGTGCTTGTGAGTAGGAGAACATTCTTTATTGCAAGATGTTCGTCCACCCGCCGCGGATCGTTTCGCTTGCTTCTTTCAGTTCATTCCCATTCCATACCTATTCGATTTTCCTAGACAAGTAAATAGTGCAGACAACACAACACCGTCCTTTTTAGGAAAAACCAACAAATACCTACCCCGGTTGAGAGCAAGAGCAGATTCTATAACATAAGAGTAAGACTGACTTTCCCACTTGGCTCAATAGCCGAGAGGGGGGATTCATTATATATAGAAGAAACCGCCTTGAAAAGACATGGCTTCCCCATTAGACGAGAAAACTAATACAGAAGAGAAGAAGTGAAGAAAGACAGAACGAATCTCTTATCGCCATCTTTATCTTTCTAGCAGTGCTCTCAACTATTATCTTATTAGAATACATTTCTTCTGCTCTTTGCAATCATAGCCACTTCTACATTAAACTGTGCTGCAACCTTAATCCTAAGAAGACGGGGTAAGACTGGAGTCTGAGGGATCTCTTTCGAATGTGGTGTGCCCGGCAAAAAGACCAAAATGATTATCGAAAGTGTCTACGAAGGTTCCATCTACAGAGCAGGTGGAGAAGGTCGGCGGGCCTCATCCAAGTCCCTATCGGAGGTTCCATAAGATTCACTTTGTTGGGAGGTGTAGACGCTTAAGCTGGGAACGGCAGTCAGGCCCCTTATTGAGATGATATTTTTCACTTCTTGCTTGTAAGGCTGTGGCAATAGGAGGTTGGAGCGATGCATGATGGCCGGGAAAAGACGTAGCACTTTAGAGAAATCGGGATTACACCCTTTTTTATATCCCTGTCACAGAGTTTGGCCAGAAAAAAGGTCACGCTTTGGCCTATCATGAGATCATTAGTTTATGCACGTGGTGGAGCGGGCAGTCTTATGCCCAGGTAATCAAAGAAATGAGTAAAACGGCCAAAATCGGGCAGAAGAGGCTTTTTATAAGTCCATTTTGACGGTTCAGGAGGCTAGAACCGTTGACTTTGAGGATGAAGCATAGCACTGCTTAAGGAAGAGTTCGCATATCTTTTGCCGTAGGAGTTGCCGGCTGGTCTACCCCTCGGAGACGGGTAGATCATCAGTCTGACTACTAATCAGGCCAGCAGAAAGCAAGGCCCTTTCTCACCTGCAGCAAAGGAGGTGGTGACCAAGTGAAGACCTTCATGGCCTTACTACCATGGTATCTCTGGAACAGATTTAGCTTTCCTCGCTAGGAGGCTTTAGGTAATGCAACGGCCTCAGTCAGGGACTTCGAACCATTTTAGGGGTGATCGGCACCATTGGTTATACTATAGTTGATTGATGCAAATCCTAATCCCATTCTGTGACAACTTTGAGTGCGATCGGAAAGGAATAAGGCCCGAAATTTGGACCACTAGAAATCGAATGAGTTGACCAATTCCTCTACTCCCGCTGATTTTTTATTAAAAAATTTCTAGTTAGACTTTTTTCCTGCAACCAAGCCAAATGGGATTCTTCGATTCCCTTCTCTTCCGGTTAGCAACTAACTAGCTCTCGTACTCTTCCCCTCCTTCCTCACTACTAGAGAAAGGCTAAGTGAAGTACTTCTCGGGACTTACCTTTTCTTCTTTCAAATTCTTCTCTTCTTGCTTATCACCGACTTTCCTTCGCCCTTTGCGGCTGCTAGTGAAGTGGCAACTGGATTGCCTAGTGAAATGTGATCTCGATTGAAGCTAGATAGCGCCCTCCTCACTCGGAGCCGTAGCCGTAGTCTGGTCGGACCTCCGGACCCCTTCTTTATTCGATTTGGAAGAGCTCTTTTTCTCTTTGGCTCGCTCGTTGAATTTCCTCGTTGAAAGATCTCGCGCAATCTAGGTTTGAGCTCTGATTTGATCTCGATGGCCGGTGGCAAAGGAAGCGAAGCGACAACCGCGACTATGTTCCTAGTGTAGAAGAAAGAAAATGGAAGTTCTGGAATTTCCCCCAATGGCTTGCGGAAGCGCTGTTCGTTATTATAGATGCATCTGAGCAGCGGATCATGATGCCGGGGATTTGTTCACAGCGGAAGAAGAGAAGTCTTCCTCAAATGGATCAGACAAGTATGTATAACACAAAAAATCGATCTTTTTAGCTGCCATATTCCCTGTGTCTCTACTTATTTTAGTGCTCTGCCAAAGAAAGCGGTTTGATCCAAAGTCGGCATGAAATCTAAGGCTTTGAGCTCTTTGTCCGAGGACGATCTCCTAATTGCTAGTCCGAATCAAGGGCTAAAGTCCGAACTCACGATTTGACGGAAGCTGTCCGACTGAGCAGCGGATCTCCTGACTCGACTAAAAAAGAATGGACGCACTCTGCCCCCAGCAAAGGACTTCGTTGGAGGAATAAAAACCTAAACTCGATCAAAGAACTGAGACCCTTATAGAGCCTTTTTAAGACAAGGAAGTTCACTCCTAAGAAAGGCCTCCAGAAGGAAGCAAAAAGAGTCGTTACGCCGCATCTAATGCTGAGTAAGGCGACGGAACTTCTTAACCACGGTCTTAGAGAAAGAGCCAAAGCAGGGACTGAAATGTTGATGCCCACAATCGGATGCTAGAGAATAAGCCAATAACAATCGAAAGGGCAGGGACTACTTATTCTTAGACGCCTGCTTGATAAAGGGCTTGTTTGCAAGCTAAGGGCGAGACAGATATTTAATTAATTAACAGATTTCACTTTGACTTCTTCTTACTTCTTTGCACTAGTCTCATGGCAATATCTCTTTAGCATCCCGACATTCCTTATTGCTAAGGCTAGTCACCTCAAGTCTTTGTATGGGCAATGTCTCTTGTTGTATAGCTATTTTCTCTGGGTTCTTCCCGAAGGGGCTAACCGTATTAATAGCTGATTTAAGGTAGTTGCTACTTCGTTGTTGAAAAAATGGTTTTCTAGCTGTTGATGGGTGAACCCATTAGGGTTGTTATCGGTTTCGAGTTCTCGCTGTTCTCTAAGGAAGTTGAGTGAGAAGAAGTAAGAAGTCAAAATCATTGGAGCTAGGCCCTTCAAGCTTAAAGACTAGCAGTTCCTCTCTTTCATGTCATGAAGCAACTGGCCAAAGAAGCTCCTCGGCTAGGGTTACCCTAAAAAGGGTTCTTGCTAAGACTGCTTTCTCTCTTCCGTATGTGAAATTTTCCTTTCAAGCAACCACATTCAGCAGTGACATCGAAATGTGAGATTTAAGCCTTTTCCTTCGCATTTGCTTGTTAACAACGAGTCAACCTTCTGAGGGTTAGGTGAAGGTCTCGTTCCTGGACTGTCCATAACATAATAAGAGTCTTCTTAACCGTAGTAGCAACAATTATTTATACTTCTTATATAAGAATCAATCTGGAAAGACAGCATTAGATACCTCAGAACTAAGAAGAATGCCTGCCGATGAGACTGACCTTATTTAGGACAGGAAGGAAGAGAGCATTACAAATTGCTCTATTTGATCTAGTCTCTTCCATTATCGATACCCGTACATACTAAGATCTAGGTTGCAAAGTACGAGTTGGAGAGACCCATTTCCTTCCGAGCTCACATTCGTTCTATATAATATATTTATTTATATTCATTATAAGAGAACGGAAAGATGGGGATGAATGCAATACGGAGAGAGGTAGAAAGGCAAGCACTGCACGGGGCCTCTCTGATGCCTACACTTCCCCTGAGGGAAGGGGGGAGAGGATGATTGCTAGGTCCGCTTACAACAAAGACACATATTTAATAGAACAAGTCAAGCTAGAAGGAAAGAAAGCACTTTGAGATCGGTCGTGAACCAGAAAGAATGAGCCGCTTCAATACCAAAAGGAAGAAATCAGCACTTGCTTCTTGAGCTGGTACAACAACTCCAGCAAGAAGGATTAGCCGATTAGAAGGCATGGCCAAGGGTACTACAAGCGGAACCCCAGTCCCAAGCTATAGGACGACAAATGAATTAGGCGCTGACTCCAAGACTGATACGATAGGCTTTGAGTCATCAGTTTTATCCCCTAGACGAGAGGGCTATGGGTATAGACCCGAAAGCTCCTTCACTGGCCATGGACTACTCAATCAATCGGACAACCGCTTCACTACTTCCAAGACTGAAAATCCAATGATAGAAGAATCGACTGCAGCAAAACTTCCTAAACTAGACTAGAATAGAATAATATTTCGTAGCAGTCACCCGGAGTTTAAATCCATTAGGTTCTTCAATTTATTCATAAAAGAAACGAGAGACAAGAAAACATCTTTGATTACGATTAAAAAGAACAATCTCAAATAGACCAAGATCAAATTTCGGGTTATTTCTTGGTGAACCCGGGGATTTTCGGAATATAACCAAGCAATCAAAATCTCCTAACCCCAATCCGTGGGTTCCTCTGGGTTTGGATTAGGAGAGTCTTGCGGAATCTCATTTTCTGCTTTTTTAGAATCAGTACCACCCAATTGTGGGTATCTTTTAGCTTGCATACGGGTTAAATTTTTTTTACTATTAGAATGAGAGGAGTGTGCATATTCTTCTGTCTTTGATTTATCAAAAGCTACACCTCTTTCATTCCAATAGTGCTTAATCATGCTGCAAATCTTATTGATGATAATGAATTTTTTCTGAAGAATCAGGATGTTCCACGAGAGCATTTTTTTTGTTGGATGTAAACCTCCCTTCACCCCCACCCCCTCTAGTGGTCAAGAAGGACTGGGGTCTAATTTTCTTTCTATCTGACAGGACAAAGAAATAGGGAAGGGATGGTTCTTTCATTGTATTGATAGAAGTCTAACTAGAAAAGGATCTCTCTATTACTTTGAGAAGAGAATCGTTGGTTTTACCGACGAACTACGTGGGAAAATGGACCACATGTGCAACCATCAAACCAGAGACCAAAGCAGGGATCGACATAAAGTTTAAGACAAGCCTAGACAAATAGTATTTCACACTTAACTTTCGCCACGAAAATGCGATAGGAATTCTGTATATATATGGCAGCGATGCCTGTGCTCTTGTAATAGATTGAGCCAGTACCTAAGAACCTGCTCTACTAAAACTTTGTCAAAACGAGAGCGTGCATTTTCTAAATTCAAATTGACAGACACCATTTTTAGTTCAAGATACTCCAATGCCTCCCTTCTTATGGCCCTTTCGGGAAAAGGATTCTATCTTTCTTTGAGTGCCTTTACACTATTCTTATCGACTTCCGAAGAACGACCCATAATGAGATTACAAAACGATGCTTCCTTGGCCGTGTGGAACATGGATGAGCATGATGTCATTCCTACAAGTGATCCCCCATCCAGGATTGGAATAAGTGCTATATGAGGACTTCGAGATTAAATATAAGATGGATTTTTACCCAATCATCATGTGGGGTAGTCAAATGGACCAGAACTTTTTCTTTTCTGTGGTTAGATATTTGCTTCTTATTGGCGCTATGGCCTGCGTTCGCCCTTCTCATTATTTTATTTCCAAAGTGGGCTTGGACGGCCTAACTGGGCTCATGTTCCGCCTTATTTCTCCAAGCCCATATAGTATGGACGGCTACTGCAAATAGAAGGCGCCAGTCTATAGACCTTGGTCCCTAACTCATTTAGCTGAGATCCTTAGACCCAGACCCCCACGACTATTAATAAAGCACTGCTCTTGGTCTACCCGTTGTGATTGAATCACTAACCGCAGTTGTGCTAGTGGGTTGAAGGTTTTCATTTGACATTAGAGCCGCTATTGAAGGAATTACCGGGGAACTCTCAATTTCTTTTTCAAGAGTAGGTTCTTTGGCACTAAGCCTTTACCTTGAGTCTTCCCCTGTCAGGTAGCCCGATTATAGTAAAACTTATAGAATGAAGCTATGCCCCGCCCCTTCTACGAATGAATGGTACGGAAATGGGCTTTCATCCCTACTTTTTTCATACGCACCCGCAGCTAAAGCTAAGCCGCCTTCTAAAGTCAAGGAGTTTCCGCCTGGCCTTACCCGAGCGCAGAACGGAAGTAGTTGATCCACTCTCTAGATTCGAACTGGCCGCCCTCTCATCGTAGGGGACTTGTGAACGAAGTAAACAAGGGTGGGGACTCTACAATGCTTTCCTGCGTCAAGCTACTTTATCTTTCTCTTTCAAGAAAGTACATACACAGATTAAAGAGGAGGTAAAGGCCTGAGTCTATGGACTGTAAAGAATAGCGCTTAATTAACAGCACAAAGGGTGGAAATTTTGCAAGCCCTTCTGTAACAGAACTAGCACCGCTTACTTTGACAACAGGGAATGATTTCACAGTTACTTTATCTGTAACACCGGCAATGAACTCACCAGAAAGTCAAGTCATCTGTCCCAGAGCCTATGATTGCAAAGAAGACCTAGTCTGATTAACTGACTTCAACCTATTTAAAAGCAAAACAGCTGATACGATCACACCAAGAAAGACATGGGAATTTTTGGCGTCAGATTCTTCTTCTTCTCTTACGATATTTCGAGTTGGATAAACAGATCGCTCCTAAAAGCAGCCGTGTGATCTTATATACGATACCACCAGACGCGCCCCAGCTTCAAGCGAGCTCACCCTATGGACCTTGCTGAACTAGATTCCCTGCTAGCGAGAGCGGCTTAGAAAGATAAAGGAGCACAAACAAGGGTTGTTTAAAAATGAACAGATAAGCTAACGCACTACTGATTTTCTGCCTACTAGCAATGCAACTACTCCTGAGAAAGACTCAAACTGAACTAGTTGAAGCTAAGGGCCTGCCTTCCCAGCTACTGAGGTAAGGGGCAAAGGATCCACTTGATTCATCACTTTATTCATAACCATTAGATAGAGAGAGAATCCCACCCGGCCTAGCTATAGCTATCGTAATGCGTCTCGATGCCAAAGCTTCCTGAACCAACTGAAGCAAGGAATATGAGTAGAAGAGCGCTAGCATCCCTTGCTCTCTATCGATTGCTCACCACCGTCTCATCCAAAGGAATAGAACTGGAGGGCGAACTTCCCTTCTGTTCCCGTCTCAATGTGACCATTGATAGCTTTCTCTATAAAAATGTAATCCAGTTCCGGCTTGCTGTTCAAAGGGTAAAAGGACAGAGGAAAGGGAATAGGTTAGAGACAGAGGTTAGGGACGATTACGAATGCCTGTTCTGTTCTGGTTCTTATGAGTAGGAGAAGAGGAGATTAGTAGCCTGAGTGAGAACTCCCAAGCCGAATCTGTGCTCTTTCAGTAGTCTTGGTAAATATCCTTTCTCCCTTCCTAACCTAACCTTCTTTATTCCCGCGGGCTAGGCAGCTATTTTCGTTTTTTTTTTTTTATTGATCTTTCTTATTTACCTTTAAGGCATCCTATTCTCCGTTTTGAGTTTCTTTTGTTTTGGAATCGTCTTGTCTTCTTTTAAAAAAGATCTTCTCCCTTGTTCTTCCCTCTTCCTATGATCTTGACCTGCAAAGTGATTTCCGAAAGCTCCCACTATTACTAAAAAACTCCCAATAGGCCACGTAGCCGCTTATATTATAATAAAGTAAGTAGGAAGGAGCGAAAGCTACTCGACCAGACGGGAGAGGCGACCAAAGGAAGCTGGTTCACCTTCTCTCCTCCGTTACAACATAGGTCGTTCCAATCCCGGATGAAAATATTCCAAAAAGGAAGCCAAGGAGAAAGGTCCAATTAAAATGCTTAGGACTAGAAAGAAATAGGATCCTATAAAAAAAAGGAACTATTCATCATAGATCGGAGAGCTCATTTGATATATCACGAATGCTGTGATCAAGCATCAGGCGGAATGTATTGCTACCTCTTCCTCCCTCCACCATTCTATAAGCAAATGCTTGCGGGTAGGATTTCTCTCCAGAACCATCTTTCTTATGCAATTCGAGGAGAAGCGAGTAAACTTGCCTGCACCCTAATTATTGGTAGAGTTATCAAAGAACTCCCTCGCTTGGCACAACAGCAAAGAGAACTACGATTCCAACTGGATCCAATGAGAAGAGAATTCTAACACCAACCCTTAAGACTGTAATTGGCTTGCTAGTCTTTTCCCTTGCGCTTGATAACTCTTCTGACAAGGAGTCCGCAATTGGAGGAGGGGCGAATGGAAGTACTTCACACTGAACACTCGCTTACGAAATGGAACAGAACTCTCAGGATTCGAGAAGGACTAGGCAGGCTCTTTAGGGCGATTCTCCTCTTCCTTAGACATAAAAGTTAGACCCACTAGGTAAATAAAGGAATTACCAAGGTAAGACACATATCGCAATATTACATCTACCTTTGCCTTACCCACAGAAAGCCTTCGCACAGATTTCCTTCCAACGTTTTTAGCAAAGGCCCGGAGAGAAAGCATAGTCTAGTTAGTAGTCCTACAGAAGCCAGAATCAATCCTATAGATTATAAACTGTAACCTATAATCTTGATGCACTATAATACCTAAAATATTATATGCATATCCTCACCAGGGAATATGCGCAGAAAAAAGCACCTTTTTTCACTTTATCACTGGATTGCGAACTTACTTATCCTTTTGATGAGAATGCCACTACTCTTACTTACTATCTTCAAACCCGCCTATTGGCGTGTCTGGATCAGGTGAATCGCTTGGCTAGATATCTCCTTAAGCGAGATATCGTTAACTCCTTAGTTCCTTAGAAAAGGATAATAAGGGAGAAGCACGAAAAACCCTAGCTTTCTGTCGATCCTTAGCTCCAACTTGCGTCAGATCCTTTTGCCCCTTACTCTGCTGGATTGAAAGCGGATGCAAGAGAACTCTCAATGGCTGCAAGTAGAACTGCCATGGAACTATATGGATAGCAACTCCCACCGGATGGAGATATCTTAACTTTTATTTCAAGCCTATGTCTTTCGCTTGCCTAAGGTTAAGGTAAGAAAAAGAGACAGCTACTGGACACTACGGGGACTGTAAGCGATCTAACAGAACTGGCTTGTTGAACGGAACTCAGACTAGAGATATCAAATGACCTAGGGGACTGGACCTCTAGATGTAGCACTGGATGTAATAAAAAACTCGACTGCCAAAGCAGCACTTAGCACTCCAACTAATGGCCTTAAGACTGTTGCAATTGGTACAACTGCTTCAATGGGATAGAAGGAAACTGGCTAAAAAGGATTAGAAATGGACTAGTAAGAGACTCCAATGTATACCTCAAACTTAAATTGGAACCCTAGGAGGGGCAACTTCCACTCTTTTTTCACTCTTTCCATTGTCGTTTACTTTACGAAGCGAAGGAAATCAAAAGGTATGCCCATTTTATCGAGGAGAGGAATTACTAGCTCGCAGGCTTAAAAATGATAACTTCCTTCCTTGCCCTCGAACCGACTATCCAACGGCATGGAACACTTAGCATTGGCCTATAACTCAAATTCCATTTTATAGCACGCCAACAGGAGGGGCTTCTTACAAAAGCACTCCAACAACTCGCTTGAACTTGAAGAGAGAAGCAACTACTACTTCTCCATCAAAGGAAAAACAAGCATCGACTAAATAGAAGGCCCTTGAATCTTATCGTTAGAGCGCTATCTACCCTTAAGACTTACTTAAGGGATGTAACAGAAGTTTCAAGAGAACTAACAGAAGTTTCAAGAGAACTAACAATCGATGGACTGGAAGGGCGAGAGACAGAACAGCAAAGAGAACTCAATCTAGAATTTCCACTCCTTCTAAAACCCCAACCCCAAGTACGGCATTAGCAATTGAAGAGCTTAGTTAGGATGGGTGGAACTACAACCCCTCGAACAGGCTCGATAAAGTCTGGGAGATTAGATAAGCTGGCTAGGTATTTTTATATTCTTTTTACTGAAAATGCACCGAAGGCAACTGCCATTGAAACTATATAGCTTTATATATAAAAGGGAGAATTCCGCTCGAAAACCAGCCCTCTTCACACCAGTACCTCTGTCCCGACATTTGGTGAGATAGGGGTAATGCCTACCAAAGGTAAAGGGGAGCCTTCATGCAAATCTATTGAAGGGTCACCTACGTTAGCTGGTGCCCACAGTGCCAAAGTTTCAACCAAGATCCTTTGGCTCCGTGCTGGTAGCCGGCTTGTTACTCCAGATTTTAGTGACAAGAACGTCTGTCACGTGCGTCCCTAGGACTGGGCCGGATTCGAACCGACCAAGAAAAGGCAAGTCAGAAGTCGATGGTTAAGGTTCCTGTCCCACTTCCCTGGCTAGCTTTAGTAGCTTGTGTACTAGCCTCTTCTATACCAGCTGATTCAATAGCAACTGTCAGCCCTTTCTCTTTTATTACTTACGCAATTTCGAAAAAGAGTCTAGTCAGCTCGTCTCTGCCTTGAGGCCAATAACCAGTGACTCTTTTGTTAACCACATGTAGAATATCTTGTGTAGTCGGGTAGGCTAACTAGAATCTTATCTTTCCTTTAGTGTGTAACCGATTTCTATATGTTAAGCTCCCCTTTTTTATCTCCTTTGTGCCCCTCTTTAAAGTAAAGCTGCTTCTTAGAGTTGGCTTTTGCAATTGCAATCTGTCTCTGGCTCCTCGCTTTGAACTAAAATAAGACCTTCTTTTGGTCGAGTGACTTCGTTCCTGGTCTTTCCTATTCCCTTCGCTTCCCCAGCCGCTGCCTCTAAGGCCCAAGTACTTTTTTGTTTGATCAAATGATTGATTTAGATTTATAATTCCTCTTTACCAAGGGAAGAGAGCGTAGATCAGGTGTCCTGTCCTCTTGGATGTTCCAAACCACCATCTTGGACTTCCAGCATTTGCTTAAGACAGAAAGTTTGGGACTCAAAGTGTGCCCTCATGAGGCAGGGAAAAACTTCAAAATGTGTCTTTTACGTAACTTGGATAGCTGAGTGGTCAATCCTGCACCAATCGTTGATGAGTTGTCTCGCTCGAAAGCTATAACCTGCCCCCCGAACTCGGTATCCATTCTGCCTGATGGTTCACTCCTCCGAAAGGCTATTGAAACAAGTCCTGATCCGAGACTTCTCTTAAAGGAAAACCTGAAAAACGGATTTCGAGCAGGGTCGTCTGCTGGCTGTATTCATTCTTTTTCTTTATTCTATTATGGCGCTTCCAAGTTGATGTTTTTTTTAGCACGCGTGCCTCCGTCCCAAAAAAAGTTTGATATTCCGTACATTCTGTCGTGGGTGCTACTAGAAATAATTGTTATTCGACCGATTGATTCCCCGGTTGATTGATTTGCATTTCCTTATGTAAAGTGGATCAAAGGCCTCGTCTCTGTACCCTGCCGTAGAGGATGGGCCTTCAAGCGTACAAAATTCTTGTTAAGAAAAATTGGATTAAGCTTAGTCGCTGCTCACGCACGGAGCTCGCCCTCTATTCGACAAGGAGTCTCGGGAATCACGATGCAAGTTCTGCGACTCCTACCGCCGCTGCCATAGACCAAGGTTTGAACAAGTCCAGTGGTGAACCTACAGGATGCCCGCGAGGGTCTCGACCGTTCTCAAACGAACTTCTAAGAATGACCGCTAAACATAAAAGATTTTCTATCATATATATAAACATGTAATGAACCAGAGCTAGGGGTCTTTTCCTCAAGGAGTGCAAAAGAAAGACCAAAAAAGATCGACTTTCAGTGATTCGACCCGAATGAAAGCCACATGACACTTTCGATGGCATTGAAAAAAGGGAGAACCTTTGTACCGTGGATGTGACGTGCGAATGAACCTTATGATGTCGTTTTATTTAAGCAATTTTGGCACTCAAAACTGGCTGGTAAGGACCAGGCAGATGCTCTCCGAAATGGGTTTGTTAAGCATACAAAGTTTCATTCTGTTTTTGCTTCTTTTTTATTATATTTGATAAATTTATGGAATTAAGAATGAAACAAGCCAAGAAGGCAGGATTTTATTTTATATTAGAATAGGGTCATTCTTTTTTAAAGACGTAGGGTAGGGGATGCAGGATAGCCTCGACGATTCTCATTTTGATTCCGAGACTCTGTTTACCCAGTCGATGGGCCCCTTTTTCCTTGCTCACCCTTTCTTTCTCTTTCTGGGACTCTCTATTTTCGCTTTCAACTAATTCTGTTCGGGAACCTGTCTTCCACGCCACCTGTGGTTTCCGAGCATGGTCGTTCTGCTTGGGACATGTCTGCAACGTCTCCAGCTTTCTCCGGGCGAGGGCCCGAAGCAAGGCAAAAATCGAGCATCGAAGTGAGCATATAAGAAGAAGTGCTTAAAACGAAGTAAATGGGCGACCACCTTCAACATGAATTACTTTCTGGAAGCAGGCTATGCCGCCACACCTCCCCTGTGAAAGAGGGCTACGCAGCTGATTCGGTTAATCACATGTCAGAACAACCGCTAGGGATCTTTTTTTCATTACCAAAACGGAGGTCACCCTTTTTCTTCTTTTCTTTGCTAAGCTCTTCCATTTTTGGAGTGAACCCGAGTCTAATAAATCATTTTTTTTTAATTGTCCATGTCTGCGTGTTCTTCTGTACGGCCATATGACAAGTCATTTGCGAACATTTCGGGAACCTTTGGTGGTCTTTTTGTTCCAAACATCGCATCCAGTATTGCTGGTTCCTTTTTAAAAGAGCTAGCTCATTAGCTATCTTTGAGTGGGGCTTGTTGAAAGCATCTACTCGAGTGTTTCGATAAACGTACCAGTCATCTCAACATTCCAAATTCCTATGTTTCTAGCCAGCAGCCTATTACGTAAACAGCTTTGTCAACTAAGACATATACATTGTAAAAAAAAATCCTTTGGCCAGGTTCTCTTTCCTGGTTCGTTATCAAGTTCCAGTTCTTCGATTTTCGTGAATATTGATGTGATTGTTCCGCAAGTCGACATGAAACTCGCTAGCATGGAATTGCAACAATAAGGAATGAAGGTTCCGGTTGCAGTAATAGATGTCTCAAAGCTAGACTTGAAGCATGCTTCAAGTGGGAACTGTCTCATCCATCTGAGCAGGACAACTGAATGAATGCCGCTGACCAGCGTGACCGGTCGATTAGTGGCCATGATTAAGACGCACATAAACCGAGCTATTCACGGGGAAAAAGAAAGGTCAGAGGGCCATATTGGAATCGTGGCCATCAACAAGCACTATGTCTTCCTTATTATATTATAATATGGGATAATTGAAAGGAAGCTTAGTGAATGTTTAATTACTTGATTACGGTGGGCAGGTTGTAGTATTCACAAGTGGATGGCGCTTGAACATACAGAGGGAATGGGTGATTCATCTACGCTGGAAAAATTTCAGAGCGGGTGAAGGTTTTGTTTAAGACAGCTTTTACGTTCCCTTACTTTTGAGTCTATCAGCTGTAACAAGTGCAGTGGGAACGAGTGCTTGTTCCGCCCTATAGAAAGAAGAAAGTCAAGCTTGAACCCTCATTCCTCCCTTCTAGCTATTCTTCTTATTTAATCGAATTCCGTCAAGATAAGATCTTCCCCTTTCTTTATGGCTGCGATCTTCCTAAACAGGATTGAACTATATTATGTTATGCTATTCTCCTGCCCCCAATCCCTTGCTGATGTGATGTGTTTTACTTCGCACTGACGCCATTGTGTTTGCGTGAAGCTCAAGAGTCAACAAATGCAGGAATAGCTCCTCTGATGACTCAAGCAGAGTTGGTTTATGATTCCCTGGCCTAGGTAAGGGTAAGGGTGCTTTCGGCTTTCGATATAGGAAGCAAGCAACCTGTTTGAGTCGTAATAGCTCCTGCCCTGGGCTTTTTAGATAGTTCACTCTGCTTCGGGTCGGGCCGGCTTTCGAGTTGAAACTCCGCTCCTCGACTTAAGAGCTTTAATAGCTCGTCTTCGGAGGTTTCTGGCTTTTGAGTTCCCTTTCTCTGTTTGAGAGAGCTCCTTGACCTGGGCTCTCAACGCTTATAGGCTTGTGGTATAGTGCAGTTCGTACTCGTATCAAGCTGCGGTCTCCGCCCCTTTCGATTATTAGTAGGGGCTCGTGCCTTCGTTCCGTCGGTATAGGTATACCGTCACCGCCTCGAAGTCCCGTCAATTGAGTGCCGTCAGTCAGTGTTCTCAAATCCCAGACCCCCCTAGTCTCCGGCGAGTGGAGGACGAAGGACGTTTCCGCTTTTCTGCCAAAGGAGCTCGTGTAATTCTCAGAAGAATACACCCACTAGCAGACGTTTTTGCTAAGAAGTTCTTTTACCAACAGCGCTCGCTGACTGAAAAGCTTTACTAATAGGGGGGGGACTGGACACCGATACCGCCAAGATGGCATCAAGGGCGATTAAGTGTGGCTTGCTTGATAAGGGAAACAGAAGACATCCCTCAAAGCCCCATTAACGCAAAACAACTCGATCCCTACGTTTTTAAATTACCAGAAGCTCTTAGCTACTTAGCTATACTATAATAAAGGCTAAGGGGTATTACTTGACTGAAAGAGTACTCATATTATGGGAAGCTTCCCCTTATAACATCTGACTTATATACAGGTCAACATCGACTTAAGAAGCACGAATACATATAGTAGCTACCTCGGGGGAGGGATGAGAGTAGTGTTATTTAGTTTTATGAGGGTAGCTGCCTATTGCAGGAGTTCCTGACCTGAAGGGACACCAGCAAGCTGCTACTGAATGTAAACAAAGTCAAGGGGATGGAATCAACTCAATAGAATTAGGTATTTTATATGACTTCTGAAGTGACTAAACGAAGTTAAGGATTGATTCAATACCAAATCCCAGATCCCTATAGACAACTAATGGTAGGGGCCCCAACGCCCATCGTGAACGTAGTTCATTGCTCGGGCAATGAAAGACCTTGTCTTGTCTCTTTTGAAGGAAGACCTGTGCGCTTTCCCTTTGGCGGGCCTATAATCGCGAGTGAATCCTTTGTGCCCAGAAACGACTACTTCACCTGATCGGCAACCCTGGGATTCCTAGTGAAAACTACACCTTCATCTCGATCAAAGGTGGGATCCCAGATCGCTTGAAGCTTCCTATTTGCCTTTCGGGGGGTCCCCCGTTGATAGATAGGGGCAATCTAAAGGTAGACAGGACTAAGACTACTCTACGAAAGCCCTTCTTTTAAGTTCCTCCCAGATACATAGCTTACATACCCGGCTCAACATTCTTGGAAAACAATCGAATCGAGGGTCCGGAGGAGAATTGGCCATTCAATCTTGTAAACTAATCGAGACCGAAATTGGAAAAAGAGATACGAACGGAGAGGAATAACCAATCGATAAAAGAACATGAAACCATTCTGTTTCAATAGAGGTACGAGAAACGGTTAGGGGCAATAAAGTAGGTGAAGTGGTTGGATTTTGCGAGCTGTTCCAACCACTGCTGGATGTGATTCCAAGAGCCGAACGAGAATGAATACCACACAGAAGAGTCAAGACCAGGCTCCCTAGTGGAATGTTTAACCGATCCATTCCGGATCGACCGAATTGGTACGGAAGTTGTAACATGGGAAAACCACAGAAAACACAACTTATTTGAATAACCCGGTGACCTACCAATTGTAGAAGTAGGATCTTTGGCAAGCAATAAGCACTTAAATAATACAATTCGAGTGTACCATCTTCTTTCTCATTTCGAGGAAAAGGTGCGGGAGGAAAAGAAAACAACGGAGGGATCCGAATCGGACCTAAATGGAAATGACATGAAAAGTCTTTTTCAAAACCTAGTATTAAGGGCGTTACGACGATATACGAGAGGAATGGAGAAAAACTCGTGATTGGTGTGGAGGGGAAGATCTGTTTATGATATAGTTCAAGAAAAAGTCGTCTCATTTCCTTACTTCTTCGTTCTTTCTAATTTATTCACTTCAAGGCTGGTTCTGAACGCCGCGTAACATCATCTTCAACCAACCTCCGCCGTACGTACCTTTCGGTACGGCCACTAAAGAATTGCTTATACACTAAACAGCTGCTTATATACGCTTACTAAAAGACTGACTTTCATTCATTCATTAGGCCAGCGTGAAACTAAGAAAGAAAGATGTGCCTAAGGCGGCATGCAAGCAAACTGTGCACGCTAAGAGAAAAGGAGAGATGTTCGCAATTACTACCACAAGAGAGCCACCCCCCTACCCTATCTCTAAAGGGGCCCGTCACTTCGTTCGTACCTTCTTGGCTTAGACTTCCAACTGAACTGACTTTATGGCCTTACCGCCCGCCGCTAGCAGAAGCTAAGCGCTTGAAAAGCGCGCTAAGAAACGTTGTTTCTGTCGGCCTTTCTGTGCAACAGTCCACCAATAGCGGAAGAGAGGGTTACCGTACATACAAGACTCTTCCAGTTCTTACGTAAGCTTTTTCTTACCAGTCAAGTAGTACAACAGCTGTATCTTATCTTATAGCCCGGCGCGGCGGGTCGCCTTTTGAATTCAGTAGATAGAAGAAATTATTAGATAGATAGGGAGTAGGTGAGTGAGTGAGTCCTCACTGACCTGAGCGATTTCGATCACCTAGCAGGCCTTTTATTTGGTAGGTAACATCGCCGAAGCGTATCATCAGAATTAACTACGAAGGAAGAAACTCGAAGTGAGACGGCACCATCTCATCTTGTGCAACGCAACGATAGTTGGCCCTCTATCATCTTCTATCCGGTAAACTTGGTAAAAGGGCCCCGGACTTATTTCCAGAATTAGAGTTCGACCGCAGCTGCCCCTTTTTTGGGGGGATCAAGTTCCTTGCCAACTATCGACCCCGATCTCTTTTCATTTGTTTTGGGTATTACCAAACCTAGCCTAGCCTTCGTCAATCACACTAAAGCAGAGCACCAACTATGGCAAGGCCCCCTTAAGGGTTAGGTTAGTCAATCCAGCCCGAGACGCGTTCGTTGAAAAAACCGCCGTAGGAATGGAGACCTTTCAATAGAGCGGAGGCGAACTGATCAACGAGAAAGAGGCCCTACTCACTACAAACGAATACACCAAAAGATCGAACTGCACTCATGCCTCTCCCGCATCAAGTTGACCGCCCCCCCTACGTAGTGATTCTATTAATCATGTACGTAGGTAGGGCCCTCCATTCTGATTGGTATATCATGAAAAAAGAAAGCCATTTGCACCAGGCGCACTGCGCTTTCCCTTGCCCAGATGTTCGCCTTTCTAAGTCAAGTAATGGTGACCCGCCGAAGACTGGAGCCTCGTAACATGTTGACGAAGACCTTCGAACTGAGGGTTCGATCAGTAGAGGGGACGACTTTGCCCCCCCGGAAGAAGAATAGCCCCGCTCTCTAGCCGACTGATCCCGTTGATCATATAACTGGGAGGGAACGTGTCACATTAGAGGTGAACGATCAGAGATGTCCTCTAATCACCACGATGAGGCTGGTCTCTCTTTTAGTAGACTCAGCTATGAATATGAATGAAGAAATGAATGCCGGGCTCTTTCTTTCACTGCTAACCCCAAGAAGTTTCTGAATGCTGATACTTTCTGTTTCGTCGAGCCCCGAGCTTGTGGTCCTCCTTTGAGTGTGAGTTCAATTGGATGAATCCGTCAAGTCAAGGTCAACGTACGTAGCAGCAAAGCAAGGATGGCGCATCGCCTATTTATTTATCGTTCTCGTTCGGGAGCCAAAACGAACACACCTGCTACCTACTGTACTGGACCTTCGACCAGGCATTCTACCCTTGTCGAATCGGAACCAACCACCACTGCATTGCGCTCGAACAGTTGAGCGGCCGCCGGCCAGCAACTTCCGTACACAGATATAGATTCATTCTTCGTACCTGGTCCAACCTCACAACCCTTCGCGGGTTGGTCAGAAGTCAGTCTTGTTTGGTAAGACGGAATTGGACAAAGAAAAGAGAGTGCTTGACCGGAACAACGGTCAACAAAGACCGTAATTACATAGATAACTGCTCCTCCCTTTCTCCGTCTTTAAGGCTTTAAGGCGAACCGTATGATGGCTGGAAAGAAAGACGACCTCACCTTCTCGTAGATGGTGTCAGTGAGAGCTACTTTAGTATCCCCCGTTGACCTTCTTTTGTTTTGTAGATAGAATCTTCAATGAGTGGAAACAAGCAACCTTACTAATAAAGGTGCTTGTTGAGTAAGGCCGGCTTTAGAGCCCAAGCCCCTTTAATATGATGAGAAGAAGTAGGGGCCGCCCTCTTTTCCGCACCAATCCTTATTTACTACTACATCTTTTTTGGGTGTATAGCTCAGTTGGTAGAGCATTGGGCTTTTAACCTAATGGTCGCAGGTTCAAGTCCTGCTATACCCAAACCTACCTTACGCTATACTATTAGTAAGGATGCGTAGTAGCGTTCAAAGATCACTCTTTGGCCTTTAGACTCGCTTCAGCGACTTCGCCCTTTAAGTGACAAGGGTAAGGAGTAGTATAAGAGTGGCTTGGGAACAGCTTCTGGGGCTAATCACAGTAAGAGAGTCCAATCTCTAAAATAGAGCTTAGTCTCTCCATAGTAGGTAGTATACTATACTAGTAGAAGGCGTAGGTTATGACTTGATCCAATAGAGTCAGAACACCTTTCTATCTAAAAGGAATGGTGCTCGATGAAACGATCCAGATTCCACACTATGCTGTGGGCTGGGGAGGGAGCTGCTCTGCGAAACTGGGCGTTCAGTGTTCTTATGGGGGAACCATACTAGAAAGAGAATAGAAAGAGCCTTCAAAAAAGAGCGAGTGAGTGATGGGCAACCTTAGTCTATATGTTGCTTGTGAGCCGCCAAGTACCAGTCTCGCAACAGTACTGGCGTAAAAGGATTGGTCCTTCACTTGCTGATCGTTCGCGAGTCGAACTCGCTCTCTTGCCACGCCTTTCACTCACTCGCTTTAGTCGGACTCAATCACTCTTTTTGTTTTGTTTGGAGGATCATTCGTTCTTCACTCTCTTGCTATTACCCGCAGGGAGCGCAGCAACCAAGGTGCATATTATCATATAGAAACAAGCGAAGCGTAGCAATTCGTACTACCGGAAAAGTTTCGCTAACCGGCAGGCAATAGAGTCCGCCGATAGGCGCAAGCAAGCGTAGCGAATCACATAGATAAGCCCCTACCTGCCAGCGCGCGGATAGATAGGGCGGGCGAAGCGCGAAGGGGATGGATGTCTGAGCGGTTGAAAGAGTCGGTCTTGAAAACCGAAGTATTGATAGGAATACCGGGGGTTCGAATCCCTCTCCATCCGCGAAGTCATAAGTTCTCTCTTGCGTTATCTATAGATAAGAACGAATCGGATCGACTCGACTGATATGATAGATGGAATGGGTAGCTTGTGTTATGATGTAGACGTGTGTTATGATTTAGTTAGGACTTTGTCTCCCTTTCGTTATCTTCCGCTTCCCTTATATAGGTTGGGGAAGGGCCGGGTGGATTACCTTTGGGGGGCTAAGTCGAAGATCTTGGTGGTCTTGTGAGTGGTTGATAAACTACGATTGCAGTTTTATTTAGGAAGTCCCATAGCTGTGAGGCTTAACAGACAAAGAAAACGGTGGATACTTCCACTAGTTGGGTAGAAGGTGACGACCCTAATGAATCGACTATGAAGGTGGCTGTTAGCTACATCAGCGCTCAAATTCCTTCATCGTTATTGCCCTGGCTTCGATGATCAACCCCTGGCACATTTAGGTTTTTATTTTTGATCTTCGGCCATCCTGGTCCTCAGGACCCAACACAATATTATTATTTTTAGATATTTCCTTTAAAATTAAAAGATGCAAAAGGTGTTGATACGTCCTATCCACATAGAAAGCTTACCCTCTTCCACACATTACCGGTGGATGCTACAGCCGCTATCACTTTGGCTGCAGGAGGGGAATGGTTAAGTGAAACTCTCGACGTCTTGTTTGGTAAACGGGATGTTTACCCAGGCGCCGTAGTCTTGCCTAACCGTTCGGCCGGAGATGCCTTTGTATGGTATAGCAAGCTGTTTAGCTACTTGTATCGATTTGCCACAGTGTGGTTAGATACAATGCGCTGGCAGCCTCAGCTTGGCAGGATGGGAATGAAGGTCGAGGAAGCAGGGAAGAAAAGGTTATTCGCTATTGGCTCACCCTTGTATCAGGCCTTGGTACGGCCTATACATGATTGAGTCATGACGGTTTTGACAAAGTTAAGAATGGATGGTACCTATAACCAGACCCAACCGTTGCAGTACTTGAGAGGAAAGAAAAAATGATTTTCTTTTGATCTCAAGGCTGCTATCGATTCCTTACCTGTTATCCTGACGTCCTGTATGATTGCAGGGTTTTTCGGAAATCCCTTTCCCTTTGCAACTTCCTGGGCGTTCATACTTACTTCTGTAGTCTTTCAATTACCATATAGTTTATATAATCAAGGCTATAGGTCATCGGTTGTGACGTTCACGAAGGGTCAACCCCTCGATTTTCTAGTTCTTGGCCTCTATTCACACTTACACATCATACGCTTGTGTGGATAGCTGCTGAGAGGGTGTATGGCACGACGAAGCTTTGCGACTATGCCATTCTTGGCGACGGTGATCGCCGACGAGAAGGTGGCGGCCGCTTACCATAATCAATAGTTTCAGTTTACTATAACTATATCTAAAGAAAAGTCTCTCATTTAAAACATTTTTTATTCGTTTTGGAGTTTGCCAAAAGATTTTGGAGCAACGGAGTGAGACGGGATTTTTCTCCAGTGTCTGCTAAGATGCTCCGGTCTTTGGTTGACGCTTTTTTGTGGAAAAGACCCCGATTTTATCAAAGATTATAGATGTAACTGGTACTATGTCTCTGCCTTTGACCTATCGATTGAGGGGTGCTTCTTTTCGTATCTGTGGTACGCCCTTTTGCCCTAAATCTAAGCGATGGAAGCGTCACTATCTTTGTATGCTTTCGCCGTCAGGCGTATTCCCGTTACCATTGAAACTGTGGTTAGCTTTTCCAGATTTGGGAGTGTTAACGCCGGGTGTCGCGCGGGCTTTCATTCTTTATAGGGCTAAGTAGCGCCTTCGCTTTGTTTGTAATAAAAAGGAAAGAGAAGGTCTTCGGACATTTTTTCCAGTTTTTGGGGGGACTTTCTTGATCGCCTCATTCTTTAACCATGGGTTAAAATGTGGCTAAAGTCTCTCCGATGGTACGCTGATGAGGTTAGCGTAAATTACGATGTGTCGCTCGAGGTCTGTCTCTCGAGCCTCCTGTTGTACCAATGTCTATATTCCGTTTTAGGAAGAAGGTAATGATCTTCCGGTATGGAGTTTTGTTTTGTTTTGTTTTGTTGTTTCGACAGGCTGAGAGCAGTGCCCGCTCCCTTGTGTTTGAGGGAGTTGATGCGGCATTCGAAGTAGGTGCGGGTGAGGCATTCGAGTTCGAGTGGCTTTGGTACCGGACAGAAGAAAGAAAGAGAATAATAACATTGAAATAGCTTACTTTATAGGGGCTTGGAGGTTTTTCCTATTATTATTTCTCAGTTTAAGCTAGCGATGGAAATAAGAAAGGCTAGGTAGCTGGCTTTCTTGGGATTGCTCGCTGGCTGACTATGACGATTGCCCTCACTCGAAAGCCGCTTCCAATAAGATTGTTTTCAACATTCCCCCCCACCATTAGAGTTGGGCTTATGGTTGAGCCTCTTATTGCGTAGTCCGCTTTTTTTTTTAGAAAGCAAAGAGGCGAGCTTTAAGACGTTCTTTAATCCTTGTTGTACTTTCGGGTTGGACTCCAGTCCTCGTCCTCCCTTGCCTGCCAGCACACCTGAAGGAAAGGATACCGGTATAACACAAACAAATGAACCGCAATCACCACAAGCAATCAACGATTCAAAATGACAAAAGAACGGGGCATAGGAGATAGAGGCGGAGTCTTGGCTGTAGTTAATGGGAGGACTAAGAGTAGCAGTAAGAATAATAAAAGGAAAGCAGTAGAGAATAGAAAGCGTCTTGTCAGAGCATATGTAGCTTCTGATATAGGAGCTTGAGCAGGAACACGAGTAGGAGCTCTTGTTCGTTCCCTTGTTAGCTAGTCTTTCCTCGCAAGCCACCAAGCCTTATTTCTTCGTCTTCTGAATTGTTGCCTTCCCTTCGATCGAGTTTTCCATTTTTTTTTTCTTTTTTGTCACATATAGGTATAGGCGAATAAAAGATAACGATTTTCGAAGCTGTGCTAATAGTGGTCAAAAATAAGGTAAGAAGAAGTTTTAATAAAAAATACGGGGAAGTATTCCATTTTCCAATGTTCGACCAATCACTCGTCCAGGGCCTTCCTCGCGGTCAGGCAACTCTTTCCTCGTCGGCAATCCCAATCACTTGCTGAGACAAGCTCTCCTCCAATTTTTGCACTGCTTCCGGTTGATGGCTATTATGCCTCTTCCTGCTCAAACTCAAACTCATAAGCCAAGACTCCTATTCCGGGTAGTGTTTTTGATAGTCCTTTGCTCTTTACAAACCCCTGACTCGTTCATTCACTCGCTTGGATTCAGTCTCGTTCGGTTGTTGATTAGTTCATCGGTAGTTGGTTAGATAGTCGTGGTTGGGTTATTCACTTGGAGTTGCTTGGTCACTTCCTGGCATTATTTAGCCTTTCGGGTGTTGGGTAGTTTCTCGGGTGGTGTCTTGTATTGTGGTTGGTTGCAGCAGTTGATTCACTCCTTCCTCAGCATTCGTCGATTGGTGGCGTGGGAAAGGGGCATTCGATCACGGGCAAAGATGTCGATGCAATTCATTATGCAAGTTATGAATTCAAGGTAGAGGGGTTGCCTGATTCACCAGTCTTTCCTTCATTCCAATCTTGGGGCGGACTCCCATGATTCCTTTCCCAGTGTCTATATTCCCCCCTCATCCGAGGCTCAGACTTAACCTCCATCCCTTTTTATTATATCAATAGGGAGCTCATCCATCCTTCCTGCCATAAGCTGATGATCTCCTAGCGCGAAAGCCATTGATCGATAGTTATACAAGGCGATCGGAGATCCCTACAGAAGATAGCTTTCAGGAGCCCGATGCTTAAACTCAAATTGCGCGATGAACTCATCAGATGAACTACTACAGGAAAGAAGACCAATTTGACCGAAGACCCTAGAGACCGTTACAAGACAGCTCGACCGGGGAGTAGCATATCTTTCAAGAGAAAAATTCGGTTACAAGGTATTCGCCCTAATTGAATAAAAGCTATCTTGAATAAAAGAAGGGAACCGTATTCGTGGACAGATGAGCGTTTTCGCCCGTTTACAAAAGTGAATACCGAAACAGACAATTCCAGATGCCCTCAGACGGATGCCACTAAAAAAGCCGATTATCGCATGTTTTTAGAGGCCATACTTTACCCATCCGACCCCTTAAACTCGCGATTTAGAAAATAAAATAGACCATTCAGGACTTTTTCCTCATGTCGCTACCAGCTACAGATCAGATATGACCGGTTGAAGAAAGAAGAAAAGATCGATGAACGATTAAGCGAGACTTTGCCTTAGAGACCAATGAAATGCGACCGGGAAGCTTTATTACACAAAAGTTTTTTGAAGACTTCTTGCTTCTGTTTCCCTGCTTACTATTGCTATCACCTCAACTGCTTTCGACTTGCTCACTTAGAATGAAGATCAATAATAATAATGGGCGGAAAGGCTTTACACAAGACCACAGAGCGAGAGAGAGAGCCTTCGCTTACCTGCTTAACCGTGCCCTCCTATCGTACCTATATCCCCTTTCCTTCAGTTACATTCAGTCTAAGTTCTGCTTCCAACTACCGATGGGAGAAGGCTTGGACGTATAGCAAGATTAAATAAGAGGTATGGCATACGGTAATGGTATATAAAATGAAAGGCTGGAAACAGAGCTGGAGATGAGCGCTAGCCAATGGTTAATACTTCAGAAAGCACCTTAGCAATTAAATTACCAGTAATGCCCCTATCGACCTCAGTCTTGTTTTTTGCTAGCTTGAGTCTAGAACTATACTATCTCATTAAACGCCGAATATCCATATATATATATATAATAATATAAATATTTTTTATGGTATGGAAGATAGTCGGCCCACTTCTAGCCGTTCAAGCGATTATGCCTGCTCTAGCCCTACCATCCACCCCTATCATAATAGAAAGGGGTACTTTCGAGCTGATCTGTAACGGATCAAAGCGACCGTTAGTCGGGCTGATCTGTGATTGTTGGTCAAGGCGACCGAGAGGACACATACCTCCTCCATATTCCTTAAATGGGCAAGACTCGGGTACTGCATGCTAGAAGTAAAAAAGTTTACTGAACAACTACTTATAATTATAATAAAAGTAAAAAGCTGGAATCTGAGAAGACAAGACCCCCTAAGAGCGTCTTGTAAACCAATTATTCGATCTGGAGATCCCAGCAAGGCTGCCGGAGACATCACTAAAC
>NC_029998.1:170000-175000 GCF_025698545.1 Gossypium raimondii
GTCGGATTGATCTGGCTCCAGCGCCACCCCCACGAAATCTTTTTCTTTGTTTCTTATATGGATGAATTCTTCTTCTATGCCAAAATTCCAAGTTTATTTCTTTCTCCAAGTCTTTTACTTTTCCCTTTTTCTAGATTTGCTTCTTGAACTTGAACGACCGGTTGTTGAGTTTTATTCCCCCATATGATCTGAGAAAGCCTCTTCTTCGTAAGAAAGCAAGGGCTAAAGCTCAGGGATGGAAGCCAAAACAAAGCGAAAGAAAACAGCATTCAAAGTGGAATGTCTAATTTTGTGGTAAGAATCGCCATTCGTAACCGCTGAAGCAGGAAGATCTGATCGCTACCCCTGAGTGAGAGGGGGTGTTTTCAGAGCAATCAAAGCAATCACGACGAACGAAAGAGGGCCGGATTCGCAAATGTGTGTTCTCGAGTTATGGATTTAACATAGTATAAATAGATTCGGCAAGAGATTGCGCGGCATAAGACTCTCTCGACCTGTTAAGCCCATACTGAAATTCCAGGACATTCATGAATCTACTCGAGCTCTTTGGCAGTATTAAGATCCCCTACCCACCTTTCATGTAAAAAGGCGACTCGCAAATGTTTATGGTTCTAAGGGCAAGTACCTCCTACTAAACGTCCTTATTGAAAACGAAAGCGACACCCCTTGCTGAAATAAGATTCAATAAAGCAGACCACTTTTTTCCTTGGGCCGTAGAGAATAAAACATCATTTCCCCCGGAAAAGAGGATAAGAATCTGATGTCGAAGAGGAATATAATTTTCCTTCAATTAATTATTGAACCAAGTAGTGGCTCTTTCCCGACTGGATGTTATCTAAATCCCTTAATTAAGGGAAGATGGAAATAATCCCTAAAAGTCTCAGTCGCAAGCAACCTAAATATGGCACATGTCGCAGGGCCACACTCGGATGACTGGTTTTGAGGAAAGGAACTATATCCTTACGTACTACGTTTTTAAGCTAGTCTGATACCCGAAGGCTCTTGTTTAGAGTAGAGGTAGGTCTCTTTTGGAAGCGTTCGCCAGTGACTAGCTCAATCGAGGATTAAAGACGTGAAAGCTGAGTTCAAAAGGAAGGTGTAAACAAACGAAACGGCGAAAAAAGCTGAGGCTTTATCTCATTCTCATATAGTGGTATTTTGAATACACTTGCTAGAGAAAATGCTATTGGCCTTTTCGGCTTAGTCACTCTCTCGTCGTTCCGATTAAAGGATTGAACAAGAAGAGTTGCTACGTATAACATAAAGAAGACTTTGAGGCCGCAGAAAGAAAGGAGGCTGCTGAGCAAGAAGCAAAGATGGCTGCGAAGAAAGAAACTGTGGAACCAGTTGCTCAGGAGCAAACCATCCATGTGCATGATGCCAGTGGCGATGAACATATCCAGCCGAAGCCAATAGCAAGAAGCACTCCGGCCATGGTCTTAGAGGCTATGGCAAAAATGGTTCCGGAGAGGTTGGAAGGAGAACAAGCAACCATTCCAATCGTTGAAGAACCATTGCCAACAAAACGAGTAGTGTTGAACTAATTGTCCAGGATGAGGCCATTGAAGCCACTAGCACGGCCAAGTCATCAACCAGTGAGGAAGAAAAGAAGTAGCAGCTCCAACTGCTGAAGATGTGGGAGATGCTGCAGAAAAGAATGATGCACAGGTTGGCGGCAACGAAGCCTCCAGGATAGATGTAGATTTGCACACAGAGAGCCCACCAGAAAATGCTGAAAACAACGTCCCTGATGACAGACAGCCTCCTGCTATAGCACCCACCGAAGGTCGAGATAGGGAACAACTATCGGTAGAGGCTGCTCCAGAGGAGGTTCAGGTTGAGGCTTCTGCCAGGGAAGCAGAACCTCAGACAGAAAAACTGCTAGCTGCTTCGGGTATTACTCTTGTTGCTCAATCAGTCACTGTGGAGCACACCGGAGCTCAGAGAAGGAAAGAATCATTAGTCCAGAGGCAGTGCAGACTGAAGTTGACGAACTCCCCACACTCAAGAGCAAAGAAAGACCCATTGTTTAGCTTCCTTCTTCTTCGGTTGTTCCAATGAAGAGTTCGAAGAACGCATCTCCGGAGCAATTCCTGATTTTTTTTTTTTTAGGCTATTACCTAGGCCCCTTTAGAAGGGAATTCGTATGTCTTTCTTTCATCCTTTCTTTCTCTTGCTAGATTTATTCCGTCGAGTTGGAAATTCTTTCTATCAGTAGTCTAGGGATTCCAATAAGTGTAAGGTAGTTCAGTTCCTCCCCTTTATTTGTCACTTGAGGATGTCAAAGCAGTGTATTCTTGAGTTGACTTGTCTTCCCCTCCGTCCAAGTCTTCGAAGCCGGTAACCATGGAGGTCGGAGAAGTCCTATCTCGAGTGACTGGTAATTGGGGTCTAGAAGCATTGGTGATTGATTCTTCTTCTCAAAGCTTGAATCCGCTCTTTCCATTCCATACTAGTGTGTTAGCAAGTGCTCCGGCTAAGGGTAAACTGTAAGAGTACGAATTGCTCTTGCTATTCTTGCTCTTTCTCCTTCTATTCATGCTTTTCCCGGGCATTGCTGTCTCACTTCACGCTAGAAAAGCACCTTCCTTCGGTGAAAGGGACGGAGCAGAGGGAGTAACTGAGAGCGAGGGGGTTCATTTCCAGCATAGCCCTATCGTCTTAATCAGGTGAACTCCTTTTTGCTTTAGTTCTTGTACCAGCTCAAGAAGCAAGGAATTTGATTTCCCGGAGCAAAGACTGATTTTGCTTTCTTGCTTGAGCGAGCTTATGCTTTTGCATCGGATAATAAGGTGTAAGTGAGTTTCTTTCCTTCTGGCTTATGATTTATATGTCCCTGATCGTAATCGTAAGTAAAGAAAAAAAGCAAGCTTATATGGATGGAGGATCTGGGTGTATAGGTGTGAAACCTTTTTTTTCTCATGCCTAAAGCTATTATTGATAGCGGGCATTTTACAGGGGGTGCGGGGGAATCCTACGCTGGCAAGGCCAATCTATCAGGCTATATAGTAGGCCAGGCAAGAAGGTTATAGGGCTAAGAGAGGACTTTTCTTTCCTTGGGGTTTTAGATCCAATGCCAGTTAGAGTTCTAGTTCCATTCCCTATTGTTGTAAAGGAATGCTGCTAAGGCCTTGAGGTACTTTCTCCCATTCCTAATGCTTTCGAGCCGGTTGAAGGCCTAGTTCCAGTTTGCTTCCATGCGGTTGTCTCTGCTTTTCCTTCCCTGACCTCTTCTCTGCGGTTTGAGTTTTCGTTCCTCCACTTTACAGTAGAGCGACTTTCGTTCCAGCGTGAGAGCCAGGAGTATTCTAAGCAAGTGAGTTTAAAACACTTTCTCAAGCAGGGATAGCTGTTTGATTTCCTAAGGCAGTAGGGAATCTCTCCCAAGGTTCTAAGGTTCCCAGGATTCTAGAGAAAGGCTTAGCCTAAAGTCAAGCTATAGGCCGAGTCATGCATTTCTTTTTAGTCATAAGTGCTCCCATGCAGTTGTATAGGCTGAATTTTATTCTATTTACGACATAGGTTTCCTTCCTTACATAGCCAGTTGTTTTAGTGCTATCTAGTTGAAGAATTTCTTCAACTATTTTTCTGGGTTTTGAGTTCTAGTTGTATAAGTGGAAATCTCCTTTTTCGGTGATCCATACGATCAATCGAATGCAGTCGATAGGAGATAATGGGGTGCAGGCTAGTTATCAAGCAAGACCAGAAAGTACTATAGGCAAGCAGTTTATAGGATTCTTCTAGGGCAATGAAGTCAGTAAGCAAGGAAGTTTGAAAGCAGTTTTCAAGCCAGAAGGAGCTAGGAATAAACTAAATCAAAAGTAGGGGTTTCTTTGGGAGTTCTGTTACAGCCAAGCAAGAAACCTTTAAGCCATTTTTGAGTTCTCTTAGGAGAAAGCTTGGGAGTTCTCTTATACGCAGTGGGTGCCCTTTTAAAGCCTTTACATCAGTCCCCCGGAAAAGAAAAGTCAGCCAGCTCTCTATCTTGTTAAGCCAAAGAAAGAGTCGTTTTCTTTCCAATTGCTGCAGTCAGTCATAAGGCCAATTCCCTTCCCATCTGACAGATAAGAGAGAAACTGGCAGCACAACCAGCCCAGCTAGACTAGCCACAGTTACTACATCTTCTATCGAGGGAAGTTATTCACCGGCCTTCCCCAGCGAGAGCAGCCCGGCCAGATTGGAAACTGTCTGCGCTGATTCTTTAGCTTGATCATTAGTGTCGTAATTCCATGAGACCACTTTGAGTAGGATAGACTTTCGCATATCTGCTCCTTCAATTAATATCTGGTTTGACTTCTTACTCGTTAGTTAGGAGGGAAAGCAGCCTCGCTCAGCGCGAAATAGCTTATATATAGAATATAAGTTCCACCTCTTTTTGACTCCTAGACAAGAGTTCTCTTAGAATCCCCTTACAGAGTGGATGTATTTTGGGTGAGGCATGAAAGGAGTAGGTCCACGGTCCTGGTTGAATGAGACTGGGACGGACATCGATCTTCGCTTCTACAAGGCCTGGTCAACTCTTTTTGAGAATCCCTTTTCTCAAGGGGCGAAATCCAAGATAGATGAGATAAGAATGGAAATCAAGCAAAGAAAGGCTAAGAGCGCCCTAACTCACTACCTGACTGACTCTAATCGGACTACTTGCTGGGAGATCAAATTATAGTCAAGCTTTAGCTTACCTGCTGGACTGTCTATCCGGATTAGATCATCCAAGAGCTTAAACTAAGAGGCCAAGGAACGAACTTGCTGGCCTTACCTCAACTAAAAAAGCTAACGAGAATGCCGATTCCATACCTTAAGGCTGACTGACGCTTTCCTCTTTCCCCTCCCGAAAATGCTTTTTTCATCGCTCTGAGCTCGAATAGTTAATTACGTTTAACAAAATCTTCAGCTGGGTAGATGCCATTCAGGCTCATAAGAAGCTGTTGTCGGCAACTACATCGGCAAATGCAAGACACTTTGAATTGGACGTGGATACGGCATCTTTTGTGATTTCGATA
>NC_029998.1:182500-222500 GCF_025698545.1 Gossypium raimondii
TTATTTTCACCGGTCAGTCTAGGAAAGAGGTACCAGATTGCGAGCTCTACGGCCATTAAGATAAAGACGTATGAAAGGACTATGCCCTCCATGAAGGGCACGACATGGCGGTCAGCAGACGCTTAACCGAAGGGCTGAAAAACTCTGCTCAACCACTACGAAAATTGCGTAAAAAGAACATATTCCGATGAGGGAATATAACCTGGCTTGAACCGAGCAAGAGCAAGATACTCGGCTTATAGGTCAGTAAGACGTACCAACTTGCCTACTCACTGTACCATGGGCTCTCATGCTACCATCGACATGCACCCGAAACTGTGCTGCCTTGGCCAATAGTAAGCTTCTACCCTATAGCGAGGGACACATATATATATAGGAGAGCGACGTGCAAGCGATTGATATTAGGCCCTTTTGCCGGTCTAACTAAAATGAGTGGGAATTACGACTAGGACCTATGGCTTTCAAAGAAAGGGCACTAAAGCGACGAATGGGGAAACGAAGATGAAAAGTATGTTTTTTATTTTATATTCATTGATCCTGGACGGAGTCAAATCTTCGAACTACGGATGACTTGATCCCGTAAAGTACGTAAGCAGGCTCGAAATGAGCTCCAGTCAGCCGCTACGCACCTTTACGCTTCCTCCTCTTCTCCATGTGGATTCTTAAACTGAAACCTTCAAACCCGCCTTTCCCTCTTAAATGGGCGAATCAGGTTCAGTGCTAATCTCCTAGTACTAATCTGTTCACTGATTACCAGTGTCATCACCTTCAGGAGTTTTGCATGAGCTCCTGCTTTGCTTTCTGAGGCCGGCTCTATTCCCTCTCGCTATAGACATGGAATTGGAACCGAGAAAAGCACTTCGAAGAAGGTTTCACAGCAGTCCCTTAGGCTGAACATTGACGGAGATAACATTAACCCGGACGACTGGGAGAAAGGCGCATCTGTCTGAATGATGAACGAGTCGCGGGCACTCCGCGCTTCATTTCGTCGAATTTATTATTTATCTATCTTTATAGAATGAGTCAATGCGCATTCCCTGCCCAGATGTGGGCCGGTAGCGCAGAATGTGGCACTGTGCCTTAGGCTTTTCGTACAATCATTGGAGGGGCCCGCCTTTACATGGCACGCCCACCTCTCTGAAGAGTCGATCCCGACTTGGGAAGCAAGGGTCTCGGAGTTCATCAAGCAGTTCAGCAACACACAAAGAAGGGTTGGTTGGAGTGCCCGAACAACTCAAAACCAAGCAAAGGGATAATGAACCTGTCACGGAGTTCATTGCAAGGTGGCGAGCCCTTACTTTTGCCTGTCCCCAGAAGTTTACTTAGAAAGAGCTCCTCAAGATGTGCATGAACAACTTCAGGCACGACTTATCATCGAGACTCCTGCCCAAAACCTTTAAGGGATTCGACTACTTGTGCACTAAAGCTCACGATGTGGAAGCACATCTTAGCAAACGGCGGCGTCCTACGAAGTACTTGAAGTTCGTTCTGTTACCTTATTAAGAAAGTAGATGAATCACTTCTCTATTAAAAATGAAAAGTGGACTTCTTTTTCACAACCTATATGCGTATGCGGAAAACGAGAGTCCTTACTTTTCTTTCTTTTGCCCTGAAATAATTGGGGGGCTATCGGTTCCGTTCTGTTCTCTCTCTCTACCTCTTCTTTTTTACTTTTCTTTAAAATCTTTTATGCTCGGCTATACCAACATGGGAAACCTGGCTTCCCTCCCTTTGAAGTGCATTTATCAGATCAGCTCCCCGAGTCAGACGAAAGGGAGTGAAAGGCCCAACTTATTCATTCATGGCCTATTTTTTTGTTTGATTGATCTTTCTTTCGTATTCATTCGACCTGAGGCAAAAGAAAAGTCATACAAAGAAAGGTTCTTTCATGCAATGCATAACGGGCGGGCCCCTATGGATTCCTTCAACTCAATGAATGAAGGGAGGAGTATGAGGAAGGCCGGCTTTCTATATGAAAATTCAAACAAACAAAAAGGAAAAGGGTAAAACCATATCTTACTGAATAATCTGACTGAATGAGGAAGAGCTCTTTATGTGATCTCACTTTACCACCATCTGAAATGCGCGAAACTTCGATTGGTGGAAGACAGTCCATGAAGATTCTCCCTTTTCTTACGTGCAATTCCCCTCTTTCGGTAAGCATCCAGTATCTCAGCAAATGAACATTTCTCTAAGCTTATCCTGTAGCTTATACGTCGTTTGAAAGCTGCTTCAAGGATCCAACGAATAGCTAAGGTTTGTTGACGATCCTTGGCTACAATCCCAGGGACATCATAAATAGTACCCGCTATTCTTACTTTTTCCACTTCGCATATGGGCTTTATATTCTCTACGGCGTCAACCATAAGTTTGATTACATCGCGTTCAGTTCGAGCCGGGCGATGAAAAGTTTGATAAAAAATAGCACGAACTCTCGTTCTTTTACCTTCTTTCATGCGAAAGTTGACCAACTTCTTGATCAATTGTTTTTGCTCACCATCCAAGCCCCCCATATAGCTAAGAATTTCCGAGCAATTGGAAGCCGCTTTCGATGACGAGGCCGAAAAATTGATATTACGCAATCGTTACTGTCCATCTTTATCAGCCAACTCCCCTGTTTCTCTCTTTCTCGGTCACGAACACTATGTCACTCTTTGCGTTCCCTCCTCTTATTTTAAACCTTTTTGCCACTGCTCGATATTCTTTCTATTTCTTTCTTATTATTGGGAGTTTGCCTATGCTATAGACTCTGTTTCAAGCGACTCTTTTATATTTTAATAGGGAATCACCCGCCTTTTTTACTCAACTGCTTCATCACGTCAGAAATTTGTTGGTTGAAGGGCCGAGCAGCGAAGAACAGCGGCACCGGAATTTCACAAACACGCTGAACACTTAAAATATCTGACAGCCTAAGACAGACAACATACACTTCCCTTTATACACCACTTTTTCTATTAACTCTTCCATAAAGCAGAAAGGCTACTTTCTTTATAGGAAGGAACCACTCACAGGTCAAACCATCTCACACTAATCAAGATGAACTATTATACGCATGACTTTATCCAGAAACAACTCAATCAATCAATTACCTTATTTAAGATACGCCCAAATCCATTCAACCAGCCACTCAAGGGTTTGGAGTTACCATTTCCGCTATTCCTGCCAAGGAATAAAGTAAAGGGACTACCGATACCCCTTCGCGTTCGCTTTGGTTTAGAGTAATCGCTTGTTCCTTCAGTCTTCAGAGGTAAGCTCTTTTGCCTTCTTCCTAATGGACTACGAGGACCCTAGGATTTAGGACTCTTATAAAGAAGGATTATTGGCCTACTGCTGCCTTACCACTAGCTTAACACTAGCAGCACAGGCTTACCTATTAATCACAGACCCCCTTCCTTACTTGCTTACTTCCTTGCTTGCCTGGAGAGAAAGAATATTAAAAAGAAAGAAAGGATCCCCTACTTACTTAGTACAAGGAAGGGAAAGACTTACTAAAAGACCAAAGACTGGCTTACTTACTGTCTTGGCTCCTAGGACTTCTTACAAGGAATGGGAAGATAGAGAAAGAGAGACAAGAAAGAAAGAGATACAGGAAAGCTAAGGATATAACGAAGGGCGAAAGGGAGCACAGAAAGGCGCAATACCAAAGCTTTTTTGAAAGAGAAGAATGCGCCATAGGTTTCTTCCTGCTTTGCTTTGGGAAGGGGCATTGAAAGAACACAGACATAGTGGAAATGCTCCTAGACTAGAGAAGGTTCCCCCGTAAGTCTGATCCTCTCAACTCATACTACAGCAGGGAAATCCACTTTTCTGGACAGGGTCTTCCTTCTCGGAGAATAGGTCTACTATGCTGAAGCAGAAGGGAACAGGATGCTCATTTAAATGTCAATGAGACTAGTCAGGATGCTCCCTGTAGTACATTCCCAGATCTGAGCTACCTGGATCAACCCACCAATTAGTACAGTTCGTCAGTGAGTACGTGGGAATAGCCCAGTAATGAATAGAAATTTAAGTCACCGGGTAAAGAAGCGAGGGGATCAGCTCAATTGAAAGAGAGGGCGCGATCGGCATACAATTATTCGATTTCATTTCTTGCCTGTTGCACTGCGTGATAACAAATTTCATTTATTGTTCGGATTCGATCAGAAGGGAAGGGCATTTTCTTGTCCCACCTGGCAAGATAAAAATAAAAAAGAAAGAATTCGTTGCAAAAACCTCTTTTCTCTGGTTAACCAATCTGGAATAACCAGCTCCTACCCGCTCAAGTGAGGCGAGAATAGCCCCGTCCCCCTTGTCTAAATGCTTGTATTCCTTCACTCAACTTTGGCTTGATAGGCTTAGCACGATACTACGGTTCTTCAGGCCCGGCTCGGCATGCTTGCTTTAACTCTATCTATCGACAGCTTTTTTGGTGTCAAGACCAATAGCAGCAGTAGCGTCAGTTAAGGCTCGTTCCAAAAGAGATATATGTGGAGCGGTTCCAGTTCCTTTTGGGAGGGACTTACGCCGGCTTCGGTACATCAACTCTTCTTATATATTCTGACATCGGGACGCCTGCTCCGCAGAGAGCCTTCCCGCATCAGCCAACAGAGACTCCGCCTCTGGAGCCAGCATCCTGTCATGGAGCACCTTTATAGAGTCCACCACCTGTTGTACTAGGCGATCACTCAGCTCTTTGTCGGCAGCCAATAGCGTGTTAATTTAAATCCTCGTGCTTCGCGAGAGCCATAACGGCCGTGGTAAGCTCCGCCGGAACTACCAGATCACGAACCCGAGGCAGCATCTCTGCTATTTCGGCCTTGAGTTCTATGCTATTTACTTCTTCGGAACTGCTGGTCTCGTTTTCCTGCTCTTAATAAAGCAAGACAACTTCTCCGTAGGTGATAGCACTGATTCGGTACCTCCGGATGGCGGATGAGCAGTGTGCCTAGCGCACCGAAAATAATTACAATAGAGCGATGCCATACCAGGTCTCCTTATCCTTCTGACTCAGTGCCTATGGGATTAGGTGGTTCCGGGATGTCTGACTCCGAGCTCGATCTATCCACATCATAGACCTTCTGGCGCTTTGCCTTCTGTTTGATTCTTACGCCCTTCTTGGCGTCTCCGGACTCTCTTCCAAGGGCCGCTTCCTTTGAGTACCGGCCTCATACTATCTCTCGCCTCCCTATCTTTCTACAAAAATTCCCCGGTGGAATAGTCATTCCTTCACGCACCGCTCTCGCGCTCTAGCCTCGCGTACGTAGCCTTTTGGCGCGCTATGTGCTGCTATGCGTATGCTTGCTCGCTTAGGCGCGCTATTTACCCTAGCAGGGATCCCTCCTTATACTGCTTGCCATTCGTTCCAAAGCTTTAGAATATGGTTACGACCTGGTCGGTGTTTATCAATAGACCGATCCATCCGACCTTTGGTGGCCCGGTGTCAGAGCGCTCTCCCTCTAATTACTACAAAGCGCGAATAAAAAAGCAAAGCAATTATCTTTTTCATTTATAAAGAATGAGGAGAGGCATGAGGATTCAGTTGTTCCAAAGTTTGAGGCTAGCTGAGAGCGCCCCTCTATTCTATTAAGATATTCCAGCTTGAATAAGAAGTCCCAAATCTTAGTCAGGGGGATATGACTGTTGCTGAGTACTATACTCAACTTAAGACCATATGGTCAGAGATCTTCTTATATCAACCAGTTATTTCCTGCACTTGTGATTGTTTCCAATGCCCAAGGAAAATAAAACAGAGGTTATGCAAAAGTTAACTTCCCTTTTTTTTCACGTAGAGCAGGTTTTCCCTCAATGTAGAGGCCTTATAAGTTGCCTAGGTACTCCCCAGATCGCGAGTACTGATAGATATTGGGTCTATCACATCGGCCTTCTCTAATAGGGCACTCAACCATCCCATGGTCAAGTGCGCAAGAAAAAACTAAAGCAAGAACCAGACCCGATCCACCAATCAAATCAGTGAAAAACGCTCTCCATTTTCACTTGGCTTGAAGGCTTACACAAACAAAAGAAGTGAAAAATCAATTTCGACAGGACGGACTGAAAGCACCAAGTCAGAAAGAAACGAGCAAGTGTCGTGTGCAAGTGTGGCTTTCAAGCTTGTCTCCCTGTTGCCTTAAGCCTGGAGACCGGGGGTGCTTAGGACCAGAGGTGCTTGCAGACCGGAGGTCGCGGCAGCTTGCTTGCTAAGGTACGAACTAGTGCTGGTAAATGAACGAACCTGTGAATTCTCGCGGCAGAACTTTGGACTTACTTAATAGGGGCTCCCTGACGATCCCGAACCTTCCAACAAAAAGTAATGGGTATGTGTTGTTTCTTGGCACTCTCTTTCTTTGTTATGCCAACCTAAAAAGAGATAGGGATACGGAGCTTGACTTGAAAACAAACAATTGGCACTGCCCCCCTATCACAACAAGGCAGATAGGGCACTTTTTGCCTTCCTTAAGTCCAGGATACGAAAACAATTCCTCTAATAAAAAAAGAGCGATTGAGAGTGGATTTTAGGTTCGATAGTGTCGAGAAGGTATTCGCCACCGGTGACCGTACTTTCGTAAAAGCATCATTGGGCGGTGGTTCCTCTCTTTTCTCTTGAACCTCGAACAAAAAATCGATCTCGCCATCAGCTCGACTAAGAGTTCCATTCAAAAATCGAAAAAGTAAACTGAACTTGACTTAAGACGAAGGAACCGAGCGCCGAAAAAACCGGTTAAGGCTTCAAACTACTAGTCATTAAGACTACTATGAAATAAAAGTAAGGAAGTCCTTTTCTTGACTTGGCCTGCGTGCATTATACCTACCCCCTTTTTAAAATAACTTTATTTCAATCTCAACAAAGAAATGAAAGCATAACTCTTTGCTTGTTGTCCTCTTACTCTTTTAGCCTGCCTTGTGGGGGTTTCTCGGGTGTCTACGGCGGATCCGATCAGTCTCGTGATGAAGAGAAGTCTTTTCCAATCTTCCACTAAGAAAGGTATCGTCACGACAACTAAATTTGCCCGGTAAACTACTCGGGACTCCCCATGGTTTAGTAAAAGGGAGGGGAGATTTTCTCTTCATCCGGGGGTTCATTTCATTCATTATGAACTCAAAAGTTTAAGGCTGATTAGTGAGGTCTTAAAAACTTCATACAATAAATGATCAGCCATTCCATTTGTGCTTTCAGCAAGTAGGCGACGCGAATCTATGGTTTCTATGTTTCAATCGGATACCAATTGCTTGGATGCGTTTGAAAGCCTCGAGATTACTTGCAGAAAAAATGCTTTCTAGGGTTGTCTTGTGTCTCCGTAACAAATGGTCCATTTATTGATGGGCGAACGACGGGGATTGAACCCGCGCGTGGTGGATTCACAATCCACTGCCTTGATCCACTTGGCTACATCCGCCCCTACCCCCACACAGGTTTAAGTCTCTATCTACGATCAGATCCTTTCTGAACCCCCTATGACCGCTATCAAAGAGAAGCTTTTTCCTATACTATAGTTGCAAGTCTATTGTTGTGTTTTGGAATTAGGGGAAGAAAAGCTTCAACAAGTAGAAGCTTCCTGGAAAAGCTTCAAACAAAGAGGTTGGGCTGTTCACTTCATTGATTTGACTTCACTTTACTTAAGATTAAAGATAGGGGCCGGGCGGGCAGTGAAGGCTCGTTTAGTAGACAGCCAGCTACGGCTTTGACGAGCAGCAAGCGGAACTTGAAGAAGCGAGCCCCTATCAGAGAAAGCCATTGCGCGCTAGCCCCTTGTTTGTATAGGATTCCAAACCTGCGCACCCTTAAACTACAAGCTTTGAAGCCCCTACTTTATTTATGTTATGGGATATTTTAAGAAGCCCCTTTCTACAAACCTTTCCATAATATAAGGGAAGCTCGAAGAGCTTTCTTCGCATGCTTGAGCGCATCTTTTCCCTTTATATGGAAGAACCAACCCTTAACTTAAAGGGCGTAACCAACGGAAGGTTCTCGCCCTGTCCCCGACATTGTTCTCCGACGATGGCCCCTGGGCGAAAGGGGCCACCATTCTCTTTCTTTCTTCAATCGTTCCGATCAGGACAAGTGGGTTGGTTCGTTTCGTCCTCCTATCTACGCAATTCTCTGTCTTCGTTCGTGATCATGTTAGGCGAAAGGTAGTTGTAGAGGAGCGGCTGTGAAACGGCGATTCCCCCCTTTCCATTGAAGTAGGGGGGCCTCCTTCCCCACCATTCCGGCCTATTATTGATAGGGATTTTACCGATGCTGAAGGTAGCTTGCTTACCAAGCCACCCACTTGAGAAGCTAGTCGCCAGAAAGAAGCGACGAGGAAGCGAAGCTGTCGTAGAAGCTTTGCCCCCCCTGTAGTCGTAGTACTCGGCTCGTCGCTACTTTGATTCAAAAGGTAACCGACGGTTCCCGACTTTCTCCGGTTTTTCCGCAACCAGTAACCATTTGTCACTCCAATTACTTCATCCAAAAACCTTTTTTTTTTCTCTAAAAAAGTCAAGGATAAGCTTGCATTCTAGAAGCGGTAGCTTCCCGCCTCCTTCATTCCTACTGCCTCCTTCGCTTCGGTGAGAAGTTCCCCTCCCTTTTCTAAACCTGATTGGTCTGCCTCAGAAAATGTACAAAGTGGAGCTGCCCGCTGTTTGGCTGACCCTCTTATTCCCATTCGGGTTGGGTTGACCCAAAAGTCAAGTAAGAAGGAATGGAACCACTGGAGAGTCGTCTGCAGTTCACACTTGGGCAAAGACAACTTACTTTGAAAGCGGAACACGAACCGATTTCCGCTATTCCGGGTTCTTATTTTTCGTAGCGAAATCAAGGTTTATGAGAAAGTAAGCGAAGTTTCTATGGTGTTCTACCTTTGCGTAGTCCCGGTCCACAGTGGAAGGCTCCGTCCCTTAGCCTAGTCTATATCTACAGCTGACGCAACTCCGTACCGATGCCTTACTACTACTTTATTTAATTAATTAACGGCTAAGCGATTTCATAACCTGAGCTTTCCTTAACCAGCTGACCTTACGAAGTAAGCTTAGCCTCCCTTTCTTTATAGTTCGACTAAGTGACTTCGTAACCTTAACGTACTTTCTTTCTTACTTTATTGCATAGGCCTTCGCCACTTCAAACGGGCGCTTCGCCCATATTTTCTTTTTTTTTTTTTAGAAAGAACGGGGCCTTACTTATTCTGTTCAGGGGGGATGAAAGACAAAGAAAGGGATCAGGGGGCTTTATGATCGGAGAAAGGGAAGGGGCGTGGTTGGTGTGTTACTGGGTCGGTGGGGGAACCCATAGGAAGGGGGGACGACCCGCCGAATTCACATCAGAAATCGCCAACATGAACACAAACGAAATCTTGAATTGCGTATAGAAACAAAACGAACCACTTCTATTGTCGGAGCTGAGGTATATGAAGAATGGCTTTTTGGTCCCTTTCGTCCAGTGGTTAGGACATCGTCTTTTCATGTCGAAGACACGGGTTCGATTCCCGTAAGGGATAGGTACTCATTCCCGGCCGCTTTCAGTTAGTGTTCATTGCTGAGTGATCGCTCGCTATCTGGCTGGAAAAGGTGGTCCGGAAGCTTCCTTTCTCCCAGCAAGCAAGACGAGATCACCACTTCTCTCAGTAATGGACTTCCTTGAATTATTTCTTAGTCTTAGATGTCCTTTCATAGGTTATCGAACCTCCGAGAGACAGAATCTCCATGCATGCGTTCTTTCTCTCCTCCCCTCCCTAATACCTAATACATAGTTCCGTCTATGGAGCCTAAAGCTTAAACCATGGCAGTAAGAAGTAAGTTGGCCTAGTCTCTCGCCCAGCTTTCGCCTTCTTTCAGTGGCCAAGTTGAAGCGTTCAACGGTTCTTCGGCCTACCGCCTTTCTTTTTTTTCAAGGTTGAGCTTGTTCAATTGAAGCTAATTTGCTATGCTGCCCTTCCCTTGTTCAAGAGAAAGCGAGGACTTTCTTTTCTTTTTTTTTTAGTTACCGACCTAAACAAAAGAGATTAGCCTCTTGATCGATCGATTGATTGGATCGAAGTACGAAGGGGTTGATTGAAGTATGAGATCAGCCCAAGACTAAGGCCGAGCAACTAGCTGCTGCAAGATTGGACGTCTATCTATCTCACCACGCCCCCTACTCCTATAAGGGCCGGTGAAAGGAATGCTCTGCTCATCTTTCATTACGGCTCGTTACCGCAGCGCTCGTTCGCCCCTTCGGCTTTTTCAATTCAAAAAAAAGGGTAGTGTCTTTTTCCTGGTAAATAGCGTCTTGAAGCAAAGGCATTATTGAACGAAAGAGATGCCGGGTCGGTCAATTGCATTAGGTAGGAGATGCAGGACCTGTCTTAACCGCAAGTGCATTCGCTATTCGATTCCATCCTCGATCCCACAAAATTATTATTCCAAAGTTTGTATCTCTTCTTTACTTTTAAGTGACAAGGGGGGAACGGTATACTTTCTTCTCTATGTCGCCGTCTCATCAATGAGCGTAGATTGATAGAGATGGCTTTTGTGCTGGTCAATCTGTATCCCATTCTTCAGGTATAGTTTTGTTTGATCATAGATCGGCAGGTGACCCGTCCTTTCTCCCCCTTTCGTCATAAGGCGTGGTCTGACTCTGAGAAAAACCATTCCTGTGTTTAGGTCCCTACTAAGCAGAATTCGTAAACTATGCAAGGGCTATTTTAAGACTTTTTTAAGAATTTTTAACAATAAAAGCAAAAACAATTCTCAACGCCCTTACGAGGTAGTGATGAGTTAAACTACTCGTGTTGGCATGGAAGTCAGCCCGGTAAACTGATTCCATTCTGCTATTAGGGTTCCAAACCTTCCCCTTAGCTCTAGAAAGACGTTTCCTTTTCAATAGATGCTAAAGCTATTTATAGTTGTATAAGTCGGAAGGAGGGCTTTGGGCAAAGAGCAACTGGAAAGTACTTGACTTCAGTCCCAGTACTGAAAGACGTGACTTCAGGAGTTTCTTTCGGAAGGAAAGACTTCGTTTACTTCCTGCAAATTTTTTTTGTAAGAACTAGTAGAAAGAAAGGAATTAGGAAAAAAAATGGGTAGGCCTTCTGAGCAGTCATTTAGGGGCCTTGTTAGCGACCCTTCATTCTTCCCTAAGCTGTCAGAGTCCGATCGAAGCGAGCAAGAGAAACAGGAATCATCGCTCATAGATGTGAATTGAGCCTAATTATTTTTAATTAGGCTTTCTAGTATGGTCCCTGTCCCGGGTAAGGTCTGATTGTTATCCGCAAGTGTTGTTTAGTTTTGACCGCGGGAAGATGAACTTTCCAAAAATGCTTATTTGGTTGGGAAAGAGAGGACTTCTGACTCCGAGCCTACCCTACCCAAAAACAAGTTTCAGCTATTGATGTAGCCTCTTGTCGCTACTTACTAGAGGAATCCCTTCTATACCACTCAAAAAAAGCAAAAATCCCATCAAGATAGATTGAATTGACGACCTATACTTCAACTAAAGGCACAAGGGAATCAAGAGTTCAAGAGCACAAGAACAGAGGAAATGCACATGGGTCTCCTTGAATAACGAAGTATAAGATAAAGAAAAAAGGTAGAGTGGGCTTCTAGTTGCTCTGCTTGGATTGGCATGGCTGTCCCCCTTTGCTGGTTGAGGCTTGGCCTTTGACTCTGCTTGCCTCTACTTTTCATGTCAAGCGTACAAGTGTTGTTTAGTGGGATTTACCTTTCAAGACAGGAATTGTTTTTCATCTTATCGGAAAAGACCCTGTATAAGTCGACGTCTTAACCTGACTTCCTGAGCTCAGTTGATTGTTGAAGCAGTAGCTCTGGATCGAGAGCTGGATGCTTACCTTATTATTATTAAAAGGGGAAAGGCGTAGGCGTAGGCTAAAAGAAAGCATCTTCCTCTGGGCGTGAAGCGCTATGTTAGTCTTTCGTCTCCTACTTTATTTGTTTCCCCCTTTACTGAAAAGGTCAAATCGGTTCCCTCCTTACACAAACCAGATAGATAAGGTTTCGAGTGTCCATCATGTTGATGGATCCTTTCTTGACGGTTTTCTAGTTTAGAGAAAATCTTTCATTCTCGATTCAAACCAATCCGGATTCAGAGTCGACCATTTCTTCTGGCACTTGATCTGAACTTTCATTATGGTTACGGTGCTTTTTGCCTCCTCTGCAAGAGGACGGGGTCTCGGCAACAGGCCTCCTCTACCTTTTTTTTTCGGTATATCACATCTATTGTTTTCATCTTCCCCGTCTCTCCATCATAAATTCAAAGAAAGACTCGCAGGCAAACCCGTTATTCAAGGGGATGAATCAGGTGCAGGGGTTAGCTTCGGATTCGTATAGGTGATATGAGAAAGAGCATGTGGGGTTTTTTTACTTCCTTAGAGGAGAAGCCAATGAATTGTGTGATTTGACTGTTTTCGGTAAAGTAGTTAAACAGCTAGTGGCGTGTATCAAAGGTTATCTTGTGCGTCTGTTCGCAGGAGATTTTTGAAAAAGGCTTTGATTGTGTAATAGCTTTGTGCTTATTAGGTCCCTATTTTTTTTTTTATAAATGAAAATAGTGTCCATTGAGACCTTATAGTTATAGAGTGACCGTTTACACACCTTCTCGGGCCAGTGTAGTGGTCCCATTATGACAGTGAAACGATCAAAAGATGCCGATTAGAAAGGCAGGGCCGAAGCTTTACTAATAAGGACTAGTCTTGCTTCTCCAGCTCCACCAGAGCATTTAAAAAGAGCGCTCGGGAATAAAGCCTAATCAAAGCGGGCAAACAGAAAGATCGTGTAACTTGACAGGTGCAGCCACGACGGCTTGTTCCTCAACCGCAGTAGTTCTTGTTCTTCTTCTTTCTCAGAGGTCGATTCAGCAGCTTCAGTGACCTCCATGGTTAGTCTTTGTATTGCAGGTTAAAATCCTGAAATGGATTCTTGTGGGCCAGTCTCAGGAGGGATAGCTTCGCTCCTGGGTTCCAGGGATGGCTCCATCTCGGTTGTGGATCTAATCAGCTCCATCAGACCGCCCGCCTCCACAGTGAAGCTTCCGGCCACTGCTTCCACAGCAGGACAGGAGTAGAAGTGAGCGCTTCAGGTGGATAAGCTTCGACGCTCTCAACCTGGTTTGGATCGTTTGACTATGGCTCCGCGTTCTTTACAATCAAAAGCTCGATCACGAGGGTCCAAATCAAGGTCTCCATCTCGCCTTATTAAATAAGTTCGGGCAAATCTACATTTGAAGAAGTTATAGGTATAGGTCGGGAGATGGGATTGGATCCGGAATTCTAATTGGCTTTGCATCATCTGGAACTAAATAAGCTTCGGGTTTTTGATTTCAATTAGAATCTGCATATGGAATTCGAACCGGGCTACCCCATGATCGTGATATGATATCATCATTAGGTGGTGAGAAACCACGCCTTATGACGAAAGGGGAGCATTACGTCCGATCAAGACACCAGTCTGCCCCCTAATAGAGGGTGCTACGGAAGAAATTAGGCACTGAACTGAGGTTTAGCAGTGCTTATCACTCAGGACGGCCAGACTCCAGTCGTCGGTTTACTGGAAGACTTTCTGAGGAGCTTAGTGCAAGGGAGACCGAGCAAGTGGGAATAAGTTCTTCCAACTGCAGAGTTTGCCTATAAAAACGATGTGAATCGGCCTATGTTAAGTAAGGGGGGAAGTAACCATTCGAAGTGGTGTATGGTAAGAGGACTAACAATAAGGGGAAAGCACAGCGATCAAAGCTTTGGTTTAGGGCCTACTTGGTTTAAACGAAAGAAGAGATCTTTCTAGCGATTCAGTTCCTAGAGGGTTCCAAACCTAGCCTTCCAATATGAGAGCGAGACAAGCAAGCCTGAACCCATCCAATGAAGGAAGTGACGTTTGCTACGATCAATATCCGAACAACACCTTGACTTTGAATCTAGATGATGGGGGACCCCCTCTCCCGCGCGATTTGATCTCTCTCCCATTTGTCGAGTCGAGCTATCACCCCGATTGGAATAGATATACACAGCCCCTCTACCCCCTACTCTAGTCAGCTTTCTATCTCTTTCTCCAACCTTCGATGATCCTCCAGCAGGCAAATCATAAAAGTCAAGAAGAAGTGATGGGCCTGATCTTCCGATATCGATATCTGATATCCATAAGCTAGCTCTTGGTTAAGAAAATCCTGCTATAAAGAGGGAGTTGGCAGAGGTAGAATCGGCATCTGTCTCGCCTGCTGGAAAGCTTGACTTGGCTATTGAAATCAGCAGCAGATGTTCTCAAATCAACTTAATTAAGAAGAATACGTTCTTGGAAGAATTTCTACTATAAGGGAGGAGTTCTCATACCCAGTTAAATGATTAAGGAGTTTTCCCGCCTCAAGGGGAATGCTTGAAATAAGCTCTTCTGTCTCTTGGCGACTCGGAACGAATGCTTGAATCCGCTTCTGTCGTTAGAACGAGAATAGCTCAAGTGGAATCTCTTTCTTTTTGGAGGGTTCCGGAATTGATAGAGTCAAGTCATATATGGCATTCAAATCGCCAAATCGTTATCTTATCTTTGTCTAGAGTAAGTTGGTGTGAATTCAACTACGGTAGAGGATCCACAATCATTAGCTCTGGTTTACAGGCAAGTAGTGAGGGAATTGAGTTTCACTCTTGAGAGATAGCCAGATAGTTAAGAGAGCTACCCGTAGCAGTCGTAAGGTAAGGCCTCCCATCCCAATAAGAGTTCAGTCGTAAGTCTGCCCATTCAACCATTTTTCTGGGAATTTTTTACAAAAGGAAAAGGTAGTTGATCGATTCCGCCCTTTAGCTTGGCACGTTGATGGAATAAGTGCTCTTCTCTCTTTTTCTATCCGGGGGTCTCCTCTTATACTTATATAGAATACAGAAGAATGACATTCCCTTCCCCGAAAGCCTAGAAGTAAGCCATAACTCTTAACGATGCAAGGAATAGCTATCGTTTCGTGCCCCCAATCCAAGCACGGGATGAGACTGACCAACTGATCCTAGTGGCTCTGGGTCAGGTCACGAACGGTATTAGATTGATTTGAGCTCTATCGTCCCATCCTCTAACTAAACTAGTCCACCAGCGAAGGTAGACAACTTACTAAGTAGAGTCTCTAATGTTAGCAAGATCCGCTACGCTATTGAAAGGCTCTTAGTTGCTTATACGGGATTATAAAAAGGCGTAACTGCTCTTGTCTCTTCTTTCAAAGAAATTCCTCAAGTTGAAAGAGATATGATCGTAAAATAAGTGGAATTACAAATAAAACTGATTCCACTCAAGCAAGAATAGTTTCTCCTTCCCTTGCTTCTGTCTTCCTCTAGCAACCGATTCTTTTCTTCTTAACTGACTGAACCATCAGGAGGGTATTCTCAAGCAGCTGATTCGATAGCATTTGTCCGGATTCACCAAGAGCTTTTTCTTTCTAAGAGCAGCAATCCCTTCCCTTCTTGAACAAGCCATTCAAAGAGGGCATGAGATGACATCTTATTCTATGTCATTTGCTTTCCTTAGGACTTTTCTAGGCTAAACCTTGTCTTTCTCATTGGCATTGACCTACTTACTTCGACAGTTGTTAGTTGTGATTCCGCTTTCATGTCTTGGATTGAGCTTTCACTCCAGCCCTTCTCCATTCGATCTAGTGGGAGTCTTAAAGGTTGCATTCCTAAATCTAATCTTTCTGCGCCTGTTGCAGATTTCTTTTTAGCCTTTAGTTCTCCTGCTTTCGCCTGCTTTCGAGCGAGAAAGAGTGCTAAAGTCTTCACCTCCAATTGCGCAAGCCCTGACAGTTTCAGTCTTTCTCTTGAGAGTTCCCCTCTTCCAAAGCATCGATTCCAGCCATTGGTAGTTCGCTTAATCCAATTGAAGAATAAAGGCCAGCTCGCTTTCTTTCAAGCCAACCTGTTGGAGTTCTTTTCCTTCACCCTGCCAATCTTTCTGCTTTTGAGCGAGCCCCCAATTGCAGTTCTCTTTAAGGCAGTTTCAGAAAAAAGGCCTTCTATGGCGATAGGTGAATACGGTCCAGCCAATAGTTCCTAGGGAGGAGGGGGTCGGTCTTTCTTGTCTCTAAGGGTTTTCCCAATACCAGCAATCCCGAGAATAACGTTAGTTAAGAGCACTAATATTAGTAGTATCAATACCGAATGGTCTAAAGCACTAAGGCCTAGCAGGCAGAGTAGGGTTATAGGGAAGCCCCTCCATTCATAAGTGCTAATTCCTCTAGAGCCAATCCCAATCTCTCCTTTATGGATAATCAATATAGTAGGTAAATAGTTAATAAATATAAGACTCAAAGACTTCAAGGGCTCTTGCTATCACTGATAGCAATCTCCTTCCAAGCGAGCTTGCAGGCCATGTGCTTGCCTTGGTTCTCCTTTCTTATCCTAATGCTTGCGAGCCTCTTGCAGTTCTCGGGTAAGATTTATAGTAAGTCCATGTACCCGCCTTGGCCTTTCCTTTCTGTATGGATGGGTTTAGGAGATTTATCGCTAGCTGGCCCCTGAAGGTTCTTACTGAATTTATTTCGCTTGCTTCTCCCTTGAGTACTTTACTTTGCCTCTGCTAAGAAAAAGGCCTAAAAGTTCGTCTTGATAGGAGTATCCATACGAAGGGTCTATAGGATCGAATCCAATTGCAATTCCATTTCCTCTCTCTTCCCTGAAAGAGTAGTCTATCTATTTAGTATATCTTTCCCTGGTAGGGATCTCTTTCTCTGGGGGGCTGTAGATATCTTTTCTTTAGGGCTTTCTCTTCCCTTAGAATAGGCGGCTGCTTTGTAAGAATACTCTAAAGAGGGGTTGTGCATATGCTCTCTCTACAGCCACTCTTAAGCCATCAGGAAAGGAAGAAGCTGATTCTAGGTCAACTATCCATTGGGAGTGCCCTATAAGTCAGTAGGAGTTCTAAGCGAATCTCATAGAGCTATTGGGAGTTCTCTGCCATCTTATATATGAATTATTCCCTGCGAGTCCAGTTGAAGTAGCAGTAGAAGTAGTTGTCCCAAATTGTGGGAGTATCCGTACGAGAGAGGGCTTTCTATTCTGTGGATAAGTAAAAAAAAGGGATATGTTCCAGCAAGCAAGGGGCAATTCTATCAGTTAAGATAGTTTTCAAGTTATCCTATTAGATGACTTAAGGAAATGAAAAAGCGCTTAGGCATAGATTCCCATACAGTACGCAAGTAGGTTTTAGGGCAAGCCCGGAGTCCCTGAAGTAAGCCAGGTAGGATAAGAGTCGTGGATACGATGTCTAAGTGTCCACTCTTACTATTCCTCCCATTTATACCAAGACCCCTACTCCCGCTCTAAGGAGCTAAGGATAACGATCTCCTGGCCATCCAGTGGCAGTTGCATTTCCAGTTTTCGTTTTAGTGCTATGCCCATCCAATTCCAGGACTAGGGTTTTCTAGTGGCAGACCCTGTTATTGCAGTTTCAGTCCCTCTACCTTACCACCTCAGTGACTACGTACCAGATAGATAGCTCTTCTCTTCCACCACTTTCTCTTTGACTTTGACTAAATATAGTAATAGTAATCCAATTTTTCTTGCTTACTTACTATTATATAGTAAGGTAATTACTAGATTATATACTAAATTTAGCAATGCAGATTGATTACTATATCTAAAACGCAATTAAGACTATTAAAAGTTGTTCATAAGAAAGCGCTTTGTAAGGCCCTGAAGCACTTTTTCGATCTGTGTCTGCAAGGGCAAAAGCGTATTCCGAGCTAGTTTCCTATCCAGTTAAAAGAGAAGCCGATCCTATTTCAGTGCCTGTTGAAGTTGGAGGTGCTTTCGATGCTAAGCCCTTCAATTTCGAATCCCCTACATATTAAGTGCTAAGGTCAGACCTTTTGTCAACCATTGGCCAGCCTGTACCGTATAGCTAGTCTTTCTTCACTTCAAATGGTGGATACCTGTGAGGGACTACCCATAATCGCGTTAATAAGGAACGTAACGATCTAAGGGTTTTTTCCCGCTTAAAGAGCTAACTATCTAAAGGCCTAGGTAAAGGTCTAGAGCCAGAGTAGGCAAGAGCAATCCTTCAAGTGGGAGAAAGCTTTATCCATTTTGAGTTGCCCTCCAGTCATTGTGCTGAGTTCTAAGTGCTTCAATTCGATATCCAGTTGAGCCAATTGCATAAAAAAGGTCAAACTATCCTGTTGCAGGCTCTTAAAACCGGTGAAAGAGACTCAAGCAATCCATCATCAGGCAACTTTGAAGTTGGCAAAGGCAAGACAGCGAACTCTGTTTTAGCTAGTTTATTTGCAAAGCCAGTTGTTGGAGTCTCATTCCAGGCAGTCTTAAGTTCTTCCAGTTCATTGGTAAGCTCCTCCAGTTGAAATTGAAAGCCAAGCCATATAGCTTCAGTTCGAGTTGTCTTTGCTTATGCCTTCCCTTTTCCATTTTTGAGAAAAAAGCTAAGCTTATCTAATGAAAGGAAGGGGGAATTCCCTTCCAGCCCCAATCGACTCCCTTCTCGTTGCGAGTTATCTGTCAGTCCTTGGGATAGGATAGATGCAGTTGCATTTCTTCTCTTTTCAATTACTTTCCTTTCCTAAGGCCTTCTCTTCCATACGCCCTAACGATCTAAGAATCTCCAGACCAGAGCTACTCTTATCAATGCTTTGATGGCGGACTAGGTGAGTTCCCTTAGATGCAGTTTCTTTACCTGGGAAGGCTCTAGATATAAGACTGTTCAGTCTCTCGTTTTCTAGTGCAGGTATTGCCCGTATCAGTATTCCCATTGATTGAGTACTTTCTAGGGGCATTCCTGCAAGACGTATAGGGGAGGAAAAAGGCTTAGCCTAAAGCTTTTGATTTTGCTAAATTTGTAGGAGAGGTTGATGGAGAATGAGAGGGTGACAGAACGGAATTAGAAAAGTGGGAAGTTCTTTTGTTGAATCACTCGCTTCGTTTGGTTCCGCGTCTTCGCCCGGGGAAGGTTAATCGGGAGAGGGAGATGTAGTAGATGGTGGAGCTGGCCAAGCACTAGAGATTGAGAGTTTGGTTCGATGGCCGGGATCACTTGCTTCACTTTCGTCCCTTCCACCGGGAAACTTCGTTCTTCCCTCCGCTTCACCAACTTGAAAGGATGAAGACTTGGAAAAGGTGTTGTTGGATGGCCTTTGGATTATTCAGGACCACTATCTCACGGTTCGACGATAGGATCCATCCTTTAGACCTTCTATAACCAGAATTCCTTCCACTTATGTTTTGGTTCGGTTAGCGAAGCTGGTGTGTAGTGACTCGTTGGGGCTCTGGGCGATCTGAGTGGGGCATTCCACATGGGAGGAAGGGGAAGTTTGCCTGGTCGATCTATCTACTCCAGCTTTAATCGTAGTTTTCTCTTATGGGGAAGGGCGGACGAAGCCACTTTGGCAAACAGGAACCAGCCAAGTCAAAAAGGTGATGGGAAATTTCCAATTAGATCGAGATTCTTCTTTCTTGTTATGGATAGAGGTTAGCTTTGCCAGCTGTAACCGATGCCACAAAGGTTGAAAACGGAGATTCCTTGATGCCGTTCGCTTGACGTGAGGTCATTCCTTTCAACTAGCCTATACCCATCATATGAGGAGCTTTGGATCAAATGGTGCCTAGCCTTTCGAAAGGAAGCCTGTCTGTCTGTACACACCTTATGACTCGAGTGTACCAAAAGAGATCGGATCCCGATTCAAGACTTCCGGGATTTAGGGGTTGTTCTTCGCTGAGAGCTTCTTCACTCAATTACCAAAATGAAATCTACTTTCTTTTTCCGCTCGCTGCCCGATGCGTTCTTTAACTTTAAAGCCCTGCTATACGTGCAGGATAGGTGGAAGGCACATGCTTCTCTTTACGACGTAAAGGAAAGACCTCTTTTCTCTAAAGACCACTAATCAACTCATGAAATAGATACGTAGGTCTCTCTTCAAGCTTTGATTTCCCCGAAGGGCACTGCATAAGGAAGAAGTAGGGGCGGTGTAAGGATCAACCCCTCTCGGGCAAGGGAAGAAAGAGAAGGATTTTCAGGTTGGTGCGTACGTTCACATAGCTTTTTCTCTCACGACCCGCCTGGCCACTATGAATGAATATTACGTCAATAGAATAGAGTAAGTAGTTCTTTCCGTTGTGCCTTTAACACGAAGCTAGGGCAGCGATGCGAACGCTTGTGAGTGCATTAAGTAAGTCAGATAGTAAGTAGATGGTATGAAGCAGGTCAATTGTGCAGGATCGAGCCCTGGCCTTGGAACTGGCCTATGTAGGGTCTCTCCACTAAGCTTTGATCTACGCGCACTATCTTCCTCGGCGACTAATGCCCTTCCGCTGGTCTTTCGTCCATTGCCTATGGTCTCCGGTAAGTAGTCTATAGTTCACTTTCGTCTATGGCCTGCCCCGCTCTCTTTTCAACTTAGTTATTAGTACTTCGGAGTGGTGCATACTCTCCGGCTTGTCTATTGTTGTCTATTGAATGAATCTTATGCTTGTCAGGTCCACTCCTGTGTCTTTTCTTGCCAATCGTTTACTTCGGTGACTCCAACCCCGGAAACAGGATATCTTCCACTAACCTCTTCCCATGAACTTCCGTAGTCCCTATCTCTAAAAAGAAAACTCCTACGGCTTAAACCTTTTACCCTTATAGCAGTTATACAGGACCCAATAATCAATTCATGAAGACTAAACTTACAGCCAATTCTTCAACAGTGATTTCCCCGCAGGGCACTAACAGGTTAAGACAAGAGACTATATGAATGAAGATTCCCTAATAGCCAAGTTTCAGGTTTGAGTCTGAGGCTTCGCCGTTTGAGAACAGGCTAAAGGCGGTATGATTCCATGAGGCAAGAGTCTTTCCCCTTTTCAGCGGTATGCTATTTGCGGTTAAGGCCAGAGTCTTTTATGTGGTATGTTAAACTAGCGTGCTTTTGGTTAGAAGAGTTAGAGGCCAGAGGCTAGACTGGCGTGCTTTTAGTTTTGTCCTAGTTCTGTCTAGCGATTCCTGTAAATAAATATGTCCTACGTCCCCTCTTAGTATTGGTCCTGTCCCGTACTCTATCTATCGGTCTTAACTGGATCAATCGCTTTGTCGGAACTCTTCCCTTGCTTGCTTCATCTCGCCTATAGTTCGATAGTATGGCATTCTTTCTTTAGTAAGAAGCTGTAGTAACAAGGCTTGTTCAAACAAAAGACTACCATACACGCCCTTTGCCGGCAAGCTACCCTCGCCTACCTTATCTATAGGCATTTCTATCCGCCCGCGCGCGAGATCAGATCGACTACTCTACTACCATCATGCCGAAGGTCTTTTCTTCAATAGGACGGAAAGGAAAATGAATAGCTTCTTCATAATCTTAGAGGCCCTGTCACCCGAACCGCATCATTCAATTGCTCTGTCATAAAGAAAGGGAAGGAAATATTTTTTGATTAATCGCCTGAACCTGCCTTTCTTTCTTTGCCAGGAGGGGTGGCCCAATCACTAATAGATCTCTCAACGAGAGCCTCATTCTGTCTAGAGGAAATTGCTTCGGTGGATCCAGTTGATTAAGTCATTGTGTCCTTCCGAGCGGACGAGGTCGGTTCGGTGACCGAGGGCTTGCGTGGAGGCGGCATTGCGACCACGGGCTTGGACGTCACTTCTTCATTTCTCTGCTTTTTGGATGGGCCCCGAGTGAAGGCATATATGTCGAACGGATTCACAATAAACAATCATCAAACGCGATTAAAAAACATAACATAAAAAAAAGGGGGCTTACTCGTGACTAGGGTGTCATAGAAAGATGTTTGGGGGTAGTGGCTGTAAGTTTGAAGGGTTGTGTGTTACTCGAGTGAGGAGGTAAATAAGATGTGAATAAGCAGAAAAGGAAAAGACTGATCTGAGAACATAGCCATACTATAGTTAAGGTTTCAGGGCTTAGAGAGACCTGAGTAGGTAATTAAAAGTTTAGGCTACGACTTTCATCGGGATTGGCTTAGTGTTCATTTTACCATATATTAGTACAAGGGAGCGAAGGCGACCATGGGGAGCTTTGGCTTTGGTTCGGTTTTCCGAGGGTGAGAAAAGAAAGATAGTATCAACAGACAAAAGGAAACTGAGCAAGATAGATGCTACTAAATGAGCTGCTGCCATACAGAGTGAAAAGAATTAGGAGTAGTTCACATATAAGTAAACAGTTCCACTTCTCCCGGTAGGAAAGACTCTTTTTAAGCTTCAGAGAATTCACCAGCTTGGGCTTAAGGTAGTGAAGTGAGCCATTAGCTCGGGTTCCGCATCTAATAGCTCTGCTACGGAATCAAGCATCCAATACGAATCACGTTCGAGACGGGGGAAATAGCGTAGTAGTCAAGGTAAAGGAATAGCCCACTTTCGTACCCGGGATGGGACTTTCTTTCTTCTTTACGGCTTAGAGCTTGAACGTGGGCAGCATTTGTTATAGGAGGTAACTTTAGTGTAGTGGGAGGAATAGCAGTTTCTTAGTAAGAAGGGCATTAGGAATTGTCTATAGGGAACCTCCTCCGATTCAGGCCAGTTTCTTATCTTCCTCCTGCTTTAGTTTTTAGTTGGAATTAGGTGTGCCTTTCGACCAACGGTGAACGTTGCAAGAAGCATCTATTGAATATTCCAATTGGCATCGATTTCACTTCCAGCCGATGAGGGCATATAATATGGAATACAGAGGGATGATATCGCAGTCGTCCGGGTTAATGTTATCTCCGTCAATGTTCAGCCTAAGGACTGCTCTTTAAAAGAAGCAATCTCCGCCCTCGACGAGCTCTTTATACCTACCGACCATTATACGCTTTAAAGTTGACATAGGTTAATTCTTAGTTGTAATAGCTATAAAAGACGGTTTGATATTCAATCTAAGAGTAAATTATCACGATGCTCGACAAAGACTCATAGCTTAATGCTTCTACTACAAAGCTTTCTACATCTACATCCTCTTTCCATCTCTTAACGCGGTTACAAAGACCTTTTTTCGTTTGCGTATAGTGATGGTTCGAGATCACCGGTGTTGTGCTGTTCGGGCAGAAAACCTGCCGTCCCCACAAGGCGAGGGTAGGAAGAAGCTGGCGAGTAGCCTCTTGATATGTGTGCGGTAGAACACTTTCATAAGAAGTTGATAAGCAATAGCAAGGCCCGAGTTTAATTGCCATTACCTGTCCTTGGTACGAGGTTTTTTTTCCTTCGAGAGACAATTGATAGATGAATCCTACTTGTGGAGACATCCCCATACCCGTGGGAAGAATGGAACATCTCCCGGCGAGGGGGGAACAAGAGAGAACTGCCTGCCTGGCTTGGAAGCCCTCTTATTCTGAGAATCAAACCTCAAACACCTTTGGACGGACGGTCCTTTAGACTCTGTTGGCTTCCGCATAGAAAGAATCTCTTACCGAGTTGGCATCCTCAGGACCAAGAAAGAGGAGTTTGATAGAACCAAATGATTGAATGAAAGTTGAAACCTCTCTTGTGACCAGCTGCTTTTGCGGAGTCGAGTCCTGTACCAGCCGTAGGAGTATAGTCCTTTCATAATGCCTTCATGGTGGGGGACTTCTTTGGAATAGATCCACGAGCTGCATCTCATGCGATCGGACGAGGGGGGTTGAGAATAGACTCAGAGGCCAGCGCTAGAAGCAAAAGTAGAAGCCTTCGCGTACCCAACACCAACGTACAAGACAGATGCCGAGGCAAGAAGAAAAGCCCCTGGACCCAGTGCTATCTATGTTAGGGGAAGAGTTGAAGGAAAGGGGCAGCTAATTGAATTTATTCTGTCTCCCCCCATGTCTTAGACAAGGCAATTTCTTTCACTTCAGACAGCTAGAGAGAAAGAGTGCAACCATGGCAAGCAAGATGCGAAGAATAGAACTAGTTGAAGTGCGTAGCGCTTTTAATAGGAGATTTAAAATAACAGGAGCGTAGCCTTTTTCAAGATATCCATACTAGAAAGTCTGAAATCACTACGACTACGAAGGATAAATTAGGTAATGCAATATTCGTAATTTGAGAGAGTTTCATCGGCCTTGGGGATATAGACACTTTGAAGCAAACGCTACGCCCCTTCGGGTTAACTAATAGCAGTTAGTAATGCCGCATCAAAGGAAAGTTCTAAAGACAGACCGTAAGCAAAACCAACCGTCTTACTACGCATGCCCCTATCTCACAAATTGTTTAGTCTTACCCTATGACTTCCTTTTCCGTCTTCGTTGAGTGAGCTAATAAGTTCAATGCATTTTCTTCTATCCCAGCTTTTAGGGCTGTTATCATTCCAGTCCTTTCTGTCGAGCGAGTCATTTTGGTTGCAGGCGGATCACCATTCGCCCTACCTTTCTTTCTAGGGCCTTTATTGCTATTGCCATTGTCCCAGGAGGGGTAATAGCTCATAGCTCAAATATACAATTACAAGAAAGTTGAGCTCTTATATACATAAAGGGATTGTTACACTAGGTAATAGGGAATTGGCACGTACCTCGCTTTCGTTACGCACCTCTTCTCTTTCCTTTGCTTCTCTTGAGCCAGATGTGGGCTCGATCCCATCTAGCAAAGAAAGCAGTCACGCCAGAAAGAAGAAAGTCAAGCTTGAAAGCAGCAAAGCCAGATTCGGATTCTATAGCAGCTCCTATTGAGTTGCCTCTCCTGGGGTCAAAGAACTAACTGCCTTTCTAGAATCCAGTGAAAGCAGAACTAGCGCTTAAGGAAAACGCGTAGAAGCAGGCAAGTTGATTCCCATCTCTGAAGGTCAGTTGGAAAATTCCCATTCTCCTGGGTACGAAAGAAAGTAGGCTATTCATTCGCATCGAGCAAGCAGTCGCCACCTTCAACCTAGGTACTTACCTTGAGCCTTGATCCACTATTTCTTTATATACGAAATAGCCTTTGTTTTGATCGGGATTTCACTCCCTCTCTGACTGAGAAAAAAGCTAGAGCTTTCCTGATTTTGGACCAAAAGAAAAAGGCACTTCTGAGGGTTCAATCGCAGCCTCTATTTCCCGAGACGGTAAAAAAGCTTATTTAAATTAAATAGATGATCCTCTCTTTCCCAGGACTTTGCGATCATATCGTCTACGTATACTTCGACTTCTTTGTGCATAAGTTGGTGGAATAAAGGGTTCAGCTCCCTTTGATATCTTGCTCCGGCATTTTGAAGTCAAAAGGCCATGACCCGGTAGGAGAAGGTGCCCTATGTAGTTATTCATGATGTCCTTTCTCTGTCCTCCTCTGCCATCAACATTTGATTGTAAGCGGAGAAGCCATCCATAAAAGACAGCATGCTGTAAACTCGTGATATAGGCACGTAAACGTAAAGAAGGGCTGAACCCCTTACTCATGTAACTCCTAGCAGCTGTAGGAGCAGGATAGGCTAAGAAGCCAGGCAAGGAAGGAAGAGGGTGCACTTGGAGAATTCGTTCCTAAGTCAAGATCACGAGCAGGTCCTGCGGATATATAGCCGAGTGAATCTCGAAGCTTGCTCTCCCAAAGGAGCTTTCTAGCTATTGACCCCGTGTAGGACCCTTCCGGCCAAGCACATCCATCAACGGAGGTCGAATTCCAGCAGCGAATGAGAATAGAGGGTGTAGGCTCGAAAGCCGGAGTTTGCTGGGTGCGGCAGCACAGATTTTTAGGATCACAGGAACGAGACCCGCTTATGCAGTTCCTTATGGCCCTACGCCCTGAGTTCGAGCAGCTCAGGGGTTCTCTGCTTCATCGATCTCCCCTTCCGACAGTTGATGCTGCTTTAGCTGAGTTGATTACGGAAGAGACCCGGTTAGCCTCGCAGGTGCCTGCATCCTTAGGCAGTATGGATTCTGTTTTAGCTGCTGCCAAGGCTGAGCGCTCCTCCTCTTTTCGTGGGCCACGGAATAGAGGTCCACTTTCCGCCCTAAGACAAAATGTCTTCAGTTCGCTGCAACTACTGTAAAGAACTGGGGCATATGAAGTTCAATTGCCCAAAAAAGAAGAAGACTCAGTCTCAGTATCCAACTTCCTCTCAGACAAGTGCTTCCGCCATTACTGAAGTTCCTGTCACTCCTGCAGATGCCGTGCCTGTCCTTAATGTCGGATCTGCTCCATCATCCTCTGTGGCTTCACCTGCGGTTCCACCCGAGATGATTCAGCAGTGGATTCCCTTCATACATGCTATGTCTTCTGCACTCCCTTCAGGTACTTATTCTTTTACTTGGTTGATCGATTCAGGGGCATCAAACCATATGACTGGTAATGTCTTTCTTCTCACCAAGTCTACCCCCTTTTCTTCCTCCTCTTCTATATTTACTGCTGATGGGACTGCCTTATCTCTTTCCTCTGTTGGTAATATGTTTTCTTCATGTTCTTCTCCTAGTCTTTCGTTGACTGGAGTCTTTCATGTTCCACGGCTTGCTATGAACTTCTTATCTCTTGGACAACTTTTTGATCATGGTTGTACTATCACTTTTTCTCACACTGGGTGTCTTGCGTAGGATCAGCTCACAGGGAAGACGATTGGTCGGGGCTAATTCTTGAAAGCAGCAACTCCTACACCTACCACTACTTTAACAGAACAACTATCGATTCTCCCCCTTGAGTACCGAGCTGCCCTGAGAGAAGACGAAGAATCAGGTAAGGTAGCAGCTAAGACTTCTCCAGGCTTTCTAGCCGAGGCTCGAAGATCAATTGCATTGTGGGATCTCCTTCTGCTCGTCCACTCGGGGATGACCCCTGACGTTGGCTACACTTCTTTGATTGCTTGATGGCTTGGGCGGTAATCTTCTCTATTCATCTATCCATCTACTGTGATCTCTGACTCAATTCCTTAAGAAAGGGAAGTTTCACTCATTCCTCGAGGCCTCAGATCAGACCTTCTGGAACCCGAACGAAAAGAAGGACTTGTCCTGTACGCTGCTGATCTCGTGATGACTACTCAATCTATTGCGTATTATAAGATCATGGGCTAAAGAATCAATGGGGCTAGTGCCATCTCTGATTCATAGCCCGAACTCGTATTCTCTTGATTTTGCTTTCTTTCCTAAGCGCGGGTATGCTGTTGCAGGGTGAATGCCCATTGCCGATGCTTTTGTGGTAAGGGGAAATGGCTTGAGTGCGTGGTCAATAAAGAAAACCTTCCATACTACGGTTACGGTATGGATAGCTAACTTGAGTGACAAAAGACAACGAATGCTTGCTTGCGAGTTGACAGGTGAGGAATACAGCCAACCAATAGACCTATTTATGTTTACTAAAAGCAATAGACGAGTTCCATATAGACTAGACCTACTAATGGAGCAAGTAAGACTGACTGTTTCCAGTTGCGCTTATTCAATTGACTCGTTCTTGTACGGTTCCTGCTGTTTCGGGTCTTTTGAAGGGGAAGAGGGAAGAACGGTCCTATATTGGGATTTTGAGGAGACACTGCGCTGGTGCCATTTCATTTCACTTCCCGACTCAACCCGGAAGGGTAATAGCATCGGGGAGGAGAGAATGAGACAAGATTCAACCCCCTTATCTATCTATCTATGGCGAGCACGGGACGAGCGAGCAGAAAAAGTGTAACGAATCCATCCCACCAGACCTTTTGGATGGGACCCGTGTTGCTGGCACGAGAGGGATCAAGGGACCGATCGCCCTGAATTAGATGTTCCTCTATCCAATCCCACGGAGAGAGGTATTGGCCCCAGCCTCCGCATATGGAACACCAATGAATCCTAAATTTGTTAGGTATCTAACGGATAGGCGCCCGACGGTGATAAGATCGCCACGGGAAGCGCTTATGACCGCTCGCATAAACACCCCCGGTTCCCCCAAGTCGATTGGGTTACTAGGAGCATTGCCCACAAGTAGGCACTTGAGGCCTATCAAGTAAATTCTCGATCGAAGAGGCAATGACTTTCTCCATCTCAGAAAACCCTCGCCATGCTTTTTTTTCTTATACTCATTGACCTTCCTCATAGTATGCTTTTGGCTTCACCCACATATAAATTATTGTATACAGAGTTCCTTGACGTATACGGAAAATTTGGATTGGCTGCTTAGACCAAGGGAATACAAACCCTTAATTACAACATCGAATATTGAGATGATTCGTTCTTGTAAATACGCTACGCCTAGGGGTTTTGTACGGAGTACGAGGTGGCGCGACACATGTTCTTGGAGGGGTTCTTCCCCAAAATCGATTTGGAATATTCTATCAAAGGAGTGGTCCAGGCGAAGAAGTGCTTCGATCCGCTCCATCATCAGCCACTAGTAATGGTTTCCTCAGTTCTAGTGGGAATCTTTATTAAACCATTAGTAAGGTGCGGAGCGGGAGCCCAGGAGAGGACTTTTCTTTGCGCCACTCGAAGACCCACCAGGTCGACCAGGAAAAAGCTCCAATTTGACCCTTAACAGTCATAATACCATCACCTATGGTAGCGTGACCAAGGTCCTTCTATCTTCCTAATGCTAATGTCTCCTTAGAGCGATTGGGGAATTACAAAGCTTGAATGAAGTGATTGGCGGATTCCTTCTTTCGTCAGCTTTACGCCCCTTCAACAGAATCTGCCGTTAAGTCTTTCTTTGGCGGGCACGCTGTCCTTGATTCAAGAGGTTGCGGGCAGGGGAAGGTAATGTTTATTCTTTTAGTTAGCCAGAAGTCCATAAGGACTAGTCATTACTATAGCCCGGAGAAGTCTTCCGAGAGTTTCAAACGGAAGGATAGGTCTTTCAATAGGCCATACCATTTCCAGCGATTGGCGCTTTTTCTTCGATGGGATTCGGAAAGCCTTGTATGCTGACTTGCTTCCCGTGATGTGACTTTCGATTTCGATGTCTAAGAAGAGAGGAGGACAGTTCATTTTTGTATTACCTCGAAAAAAGACTACCGAAAGGTATGAGATTACTATCAACCCCCAGATAGTCTTCTCTCTCGTATCCTAACTTTGCCCGATCCTACCCTAATCTTGAGTGTTGAACCATAGGTTCGGCACAAGAGGAATCCTTCTTAGACTCGGTTCGCCGTCAGTTTGCAAACCGCCAGGAAGTTAGTCAAAATAGAGAACCTAGAACGCCTTGGTAAATCAGACTTATGCGCAGTTCTCCTCGGGATAAGCCGTTATTGTTTCATAAGCAAATGTGGCAACCTGGTGGTATAGTGAGCTCTCTCTCTGGATTAAGCTTCAGTCATTGATAGAGAGGAATCACCTAGCCTAGCATTAGACTAGACTAGCTAGCCTTCCTTGGGCAGATTGCTTTGAATAGCGTAGTCAAAGTCAAGTACCCAAGCGCGGGATGAGCCTTTAGGGATTCGACTTTCAGATGCGGGACTTCCTGTTGATGCAAGGTGATGTCAAGAATCTGCTTTTACTGTTCACGACTCCGATCTTCTTTCATTTTCATCAGCTGGTAGAGAGTAGAGAATAGAATAGGCTCTGATGCCTGATAGTGAAGAAGGAAGGGCTTAGAAGCATAGTCCTTACTGAAAGCAGGAACCAACCATCCAATTCAATGTCTTACCGCAAAGTGGCATTTTCATTTAACCAGAGCAGAGTGAAAGAGATGAGGCGAAAGGTAGTTCAGTTCCTTCGGGTGATAAAGAATAGAAATTAATTTTCTTATTATAGAGGAAGCTCTTGTCTCTCTCTGTTGCCCAGGAGCAGGTCAAGTCTATGTGACCAAGGCAGGAAGAAATCAGTCTTAACTAAGCCCAAAGGCTAGCGATGTCACCGCCGGGTAGGAGTTCAATTCAAGAAGATGTGATCCGTTTAAGCCGCTATTTCATCAGCATCTGGCACTGCTTGACTTGCTTTCACTGCTTTTTTTAGCTTGAACGTGGCACTAAAGCTTCCATGTCAACTAAAGAGTGAACGAAAGACAGTAGAGCACAGAGGGAATTACCAATGAAACAGTAGAGTGAAAGTAGGACGAGGTCTGCCTTTACCCTTCCTGTTAGTAGGAGTGGATTAGTTAGAGTCGGTCCGTGGAAAGAAGAGATCTTAGTTAACCCCCTTGGGCTTGGGCCAGGTAAGTTAAGAGAGTTTCCTTTTCTTTCTTCTTTCTTCGCGGCATAAGCGGTCAGTGCTTTTCCTCTTACAGAATCCGAAATGGACTGTTTTCCTTGCTTCTCTTCCTCATACATCACCCATTCCCGATAGAGGGTCTCATTCTCCTCCGAATATTTTATCTTCTCCCCTGTGAGTCGTCTTATCTTATGCTTCATCCCTTTATGGTGGATTTCTTGTCTTGCCAAAAACTCTTCATAATAATCTTCAACTGAATTCTTGAAAGGAAGGGGCCTATCAAGACTAGGAGTTTTCGGGACCACATAGCCTTTCTTTGCCCTTGTCCTTTGACATAATGGGTACCCTTTTTTGGAAGTACTATGGGCAGCAATAAAGAAAAGTAATCAGGAGAGGAATCGGGTGACGAAGAAAAAGATAGGGCCATAGATTACCTCAGTCGGATGATGGTCGGAGCCGAAGACCGATATCCTCCTGTTGAGAAGGAATGCCTCGCATTAATGTGAGCAGTACAAAAGTTGCGACATTACTTGATGAGCCTTTTGTCAGTCTTTTCTTTCGCTTTTCCAGATACACCAGCGGGAGCTTCAATCAATCGCAATCGTCATAATCGGAATAAGCGTATTGGCCTATATGAATCCCCTTGTCTAGAAGTTATGAACCTCGTACTCCTTTCTCTTTCACCTCGTATTTTGAATAGGCAACACGCGCACAAGCAAACAAAGGAACTGGGTCACGATGGGAACGGTCAATCAACATTTTCCGGTTCGAGTAGGGACGGTCGTTCTCGTTCACCACTTATATCTGGTCTTTGATTTGGTTAAGTCAGTGATTGAAATCAAAACAAGGTCCGTGAAGTCAATGAAGTAGTGGGGTCAGCAGGTCAATCCGTCGGTCTAGGGATAGGTTGGCAAGCAGTTAATCGATATATGGAATTAGTTCCCCTTCCTTAATCGGTCTCATAGGTCAGAGTACCTTGAGCCTTGAAAAAGGATCTCAAATAGCCTTTTGTAGTAAGCCTATTAGTAGCTCGTACCGCTTCTCTAGTTCAGGTAGTTTAAGAGTTAAGCTAGCTTAGTGAATCGATTTCAGTATGCAACTCTTCCCCTTCATCCCTTGCTTCTTTGAAAGTGTTTGAGTGAAGGCAGCATAAGTGCATTGGTCACATAGGCTTGAAAGTACCCGCTCGTGTCCTATTCAGTCAATTCCTTGTTTAGTCTTTTTGTAAAAGTTTCGCTGATTGGCCCTGCTAGTGTGCGAATCCCGTAGCCTCTTCTTCTACTAGCCCTTCCCGCGGAAAACCTTCTCAATTCAATTGCCGATTTTTGAGCGCTAGAAAAAGCCCTCTTATGGGTCTTTGTACTAGTTCTGCCTTCACATGCTCTTTTACTTGCCCTGATCCGCCGTCCAATCCACATGCATTCATTCTACTCGGTAAATATGGCTTAGCTGGCTCCCCGCCCGCCTCTCTATTATTGATAGGCTCGGTAGGCTAAGTAAGTACTTCCATTAGCCAGTATTTCTCGTTGAATTAAGATACAACCGATAACCGATATGCCAATAGAACTTTTCTTTCGGTTGCATAGAGGAAGATAAGAAAGTATTGCAGCTCACCTCGTGCTTTCATCAAAGGAAAGACTCGGCTCTCACTTTGTTAACATAAGGCATAAGAAAGTTTTTTCAAACGGAAGGAAGTCCCACTTAATTATACAAAATGGTTTTGTTTTGTCCCATTTCCTGAGTTACACGAATTCCGACCTCTTTCGGTTATGTGATGTGCGAAATCAGCTTACTTATGGTTGCTTAGAACTACTGTATGTATAGCCAAAGACTAAGATGGGTGGTTACTATATATGAGCATTCTTGAGTGTGGATTGAGGTTAGTGGTTGGGGCTCGATTGGATGGCATGGGTAGAGCTTTCTTGCCTTCCTCCATACAGCACGGCGCGCTCTCGTCATCCCCGGTAGCACGGTATGCCTTCGTTGATCTGTTCTGACAATACAGATGAATGTCTCTTTCTCCTCCGTCAGTCGAACCTGTTTACGGTTCAATGCTTGTCTTATTCCTTTCAGCAGGTAGCTATTCAGATAAGTTTCTTTCTGACGTCTTGCTAGCTTTTTTTTTTAGATCCATACCACGTTTGGGTCGGGTACTTTGGTCTGGGCATCCCCCACATGATTGGAGATGGAAGGATTGCCTCGCCCTTCTAGGGGGGACGGCTTATTTCTCGTTAATTGACGGACGAAATAGCTTTGTCACCAACGCCTTCTCCCATTTGTTTAATCTACTTCCTAAGTTATGAGCATCCATCCCCTTAGACTTTTTGGACTTATATGCTTAAGACCACTGCTTTGGATAACTAAAGAACAAAGAGATGCTTCCCGGACATTCAAAGGCTTAAGCCCTCATTGCATGGAATTGTAATCTTCGACCAGAGTTATAGCCTGATCAATACCTATTCATCTATCGAATCACATCCGGCGATTCGTGTTACGAATCAATTCCCCTTTTATTCTTTCGCCGAGTAGTAATGTTAAGGGAAGCTCCCCAAGTAGGATTTGAACCTACTTGAGAATCTTTCGTCTATCCTAGAAGTTGACAATAAAAAATGAATAGCAGTAGCCTAAGTAATAGCATCAAAACGCCCAGAAGTTACTTTTGGATCTTTTTCGGGAAAATTCTCCGAAGGTTCAAGGTCGGCGACTCGTAGAATATCTCCTTTCGGCTTGAAAGAGTCTTAGGAGAGATCAAAACTTTGATTACGGTTAGCGGTGAAATTGAATCTTCGGCTTTGGAGATAGAGCCAGTTGGCAGGTTCAGTTGCTTAGATTTCCTTTCTTTTTAGCCTTTCTGCTCGCCTTCCCTGAGGATGACTTCAGAGTGCTTCAACTTGGCCAAGGGTGGATGTAATTCAGGTAAAAGAATGGCACTTGCTCTATTCTTGTTAGCTTGCTTGTAAAGGGGCCTGTACAGACTGTTGCAAGACTCTTTCGCCAATCCTACTGGTCCGCTGTGGTTCTTGCAGTTATGGCTTCATGCTTACTTCCCCTCGGTCGGTTGTTTACAAATAGAATAAGGAAGAAGCATCGAATGCTGCTATTGAATGCGCTGTTGTTGCTGAGTGAATAACCGGTCTTGTCGTATCCGCTGTGAGCCTATCTGCTGTAAGAAAGCTAACTGAATGCGTATCCGCTCTTTGATAGAACGACGTAAGTGCTGTTATTAGTGCTTTTTTACTAGATTTCCTGTTTATGCAATAACCTGAAAAAGAAAGTACTTCCAACCAATCTTTCTTGATCAAGGTGATCAAAGATCAGTGCTACACTTCAAAAGTCTGTCATTGCCCAGAGTTATGTTGTGTTAGAGACCGTGATTATTTTAATAAACTCTTTTCCCGGGAGGAGGATTGAAGTGTTGACCTCCCCCTCTTTGCATTAGTGTTTCTTTCTTCTGCTTCTCTTGCTATTCTTTGGAACGGTCACATGATATCATCCGATCTCAATGTGCGTACGAAATATCTATGGTGGTGTTGTACGAGATCTTTCTCTGTTTGCTATGGGAATGGGAACAGCTCTTTTTTCCTATATCCGCTTTCAGCTATGCTATATAGGTGTGCTACGGCATGAAGAGGAGGCGCATCGTAAGTACGTAAGTAGCATGCGGAGGAGCTAAAGATAGGCCCACACGTTTTCTGAAACGCATTTTCGGAAAAAAGTACAACAAAAGAAAAGGAAAAAAAGGAAAAGCAATGGATAATTAACGGAGATTGCTCGTCCTGCTCGAGCCATTTTTGAGGGAGCTGAGGGAGGGAAGAATGCAAATTGACTCATGTAGCTTCTCACCAATTGTAACATTTACTTCTTTTTTCAATTTTTCCTAGGAGAATATCACCGGGTTAGGTTTCCGTAAAGTACAACTAACTATGGACTTTTCCCATCCCCCTCCATGTTCTGGACACTAAGTCCTTGCCAAGGCCTTTTGACACGGGATCAGCCAGATCTCGTCTGGACTCCACATACTGACTGGAAATATTCCATCAGTAAAAATCCCTCTCACATACATCAGACACACTAGTATGGATTAACTATTGTAACACTAACTGTACCATCTCAGCATGGCAGCTTTATTGTCACAATATATTGTCTAGGCCGGCAACAATTGCTCCATATTGGTACTTCTACAAATATGTTCCTGAGCCACTCTACTTCTCTTCAAGCAGAGGTATATGCAATAAACTCTTATTCTATGAAGGAATGAGTTATGTCTGTCTGCCACTTTCTTTCGATGAAATTGCTCCTCTACCTAATGGTGAAGACCCAGGCAGACACCGACTTGGAATATTCATGATCAGAATTCCAGTCGCGTCACTGTAATCCTCCTCGATCACAGCAGGGTTCAAAACCTCAGTGCTACATGTAATCCATTTTTTTTTTACCTCTTAGCTAACTCATAACTCTGGTCAGAGCACTCCACTGCTCTTTCCCTGGATTACTTGAGTTCTTGCTCAACATCTCCAAAGCAAAAGCTATGTCTGGTCTCGTACAATACATGAGGTACATGAGACTCCCCATTTCTGAGAATATTCAGTTGAGCTACATAGCTTCAAATCTAAAAGGCTTTGTTCCGTATCAACTTGATTGATACTGGGATCATTGGATTCCTTAAAAGCTGAGTTGGAGCAGGCGCACACTCGAAGTGATTAAGCTTCTTGAGAATCTTTTCAATTTAACTCGACTGGGTAAAGAAAGGTTAACCCGTCCTTCTGTCTGACAATCTTAATTCTCAGAATCACATTAGCCTCTCCCATTTCCTTAATGTTGACATTTTCAATGCCTGTCCAAAATCCTAATACTGCAAGATTCTCGCTCAAGAGTTCTCTAGAAATTTGCTGAAGATGCAAATGTCACCTCCATTTATCAGGAAACCGTTGGAAAACATCACTTCCTGAACCAGTCATGCCAGCAGCCGGGTTCCAAACCTGAGCAAAGTCTCTTCTAACAAAGATGGGATCAAGTAAGGACGCAACTACAACTGATTCACAAAAGCAATTTCATTGCCTGCTCCATTCCCTCCTTTACTTCAGTTTCAGGTCGACAAAGGAGGATTTCGTTGCTTGATCATTTAGATCGTTACCTGCTCTTTTCTCTGGTTTAACCAAATAGAGTTGGTTTCCCAGTCTAAATCTGAGCTCACTAGGTGCTTTCGGGCTTTGATCTCCCTTCTGATCTTTTTTATCCCAGTTTGAAAAGTGTGCTTTTTCCATCTCTTGCTTAGCTTGGGTGTGTGCTTAATGGCTGGCTCTCCTCAGTACCAAATGCTGAAGGTGGATAGTCTTTGCGAGCAAGGTCTGAGGTAGTCAATGGCCTTTTCTTTCCTTCCAAGAGTCATCGTCTTTTGCCATAACGTCCCAAAAAAAGGAAATGTCCTCGGTGGTAAATACGAAAAGCAGGAGTGGCCCACCAGTAATAGGAGGCGACAAGACGGGAGCAGACATAAGAAAGATCAGTTCCAGCGGTCGGTCTGTAAAGCAAGATGGCAGGGCCGGTAGCCTTCTCTACTTAACCTTAACTAACAAGAAGTGGAGTATACGAGTTCCACTCTTGCACTGTCATATTGGTAGCCGTTGTCCATGTTTGATTGGGAAGTCCAGGCAGAGTGACTCTCATTGCTATCGGTGAAATGATTTTCTTTCTCTAATCTCTTTGTAGAGGTATACCAAGGTAAATGTATGTCAACAGATTGTCACGCCGTATGCCCTCTTCATCGAAAAGTTCCCAGTTGACTGTAATCGAGGAGGTTGAGCATGATCGCTTTCAGTTAGATGCACATCAATGATTCTGGTCGATGTCACGTCAACGATTTTGAACTCCTGCTGGAGAGGAGAAGGAAGAGCGATATCTAAATAGCAAAAAAAGACTAGCTGAATCAGACAATCAGATAAGTCCAGCCTCAGTCAAGGTAGCAGTGGAGGACTTCCAATGCAGTGCCCGAAAGAATGCTTCGAACGAGCCACAAAGAAAGAAGGAGTAGCGCCATCACTTCCATTCCTGTCTTTGTTGAGCCAACTACTCGAAAAATGAAGTATGATAGATCAGCCCCAGTAATGGGTTTGTAAAGAAAGATCAGATGAGGGTGTTTAACCACAAATGAACCTGTCACAAGTCAAGATCTTTCTTTTAGCATTGGGATTGAGTTTGGTGTTCAGTCATCTACCGCGATTGACAACAAGGAGACATTAACGCTCGTAGAGTTGAGCAAGCTTTCCCGTGCCTCTCTTACTTTCTAGTCACATAGCCAGCTGCCATTTCGCTTGCAGCCATCAAGACTGAAGGCGAGTCAAGAAGGAAGAGAGAGTTTACAGTTTCAAAACCTGGAGTGAAATAGTCTGGTTCTAACGAACCTGGCATCCCACACAGAAGACGATTTTTTTTGATAGCAGACTTTCTTTTTTCCAAAGGAATGAAAGTACTTACTTGATAGAGTAAGGGAGTTAGAATGCGCTTTGGTTCACAGGTTTGGTGGTATATCCCTATCCCTATATAGATGGGCTCTGTAGTCGGGCTTAAGCCAGTTTCACCGAGGGTTTAAGCAGTGATTAGGTACGAGCAATAGTCTGATTAGGATTCTGCTGGAACTGCGCTCTCTATTAAGAGCATCAAAGCATTCGATTCGAACTAAAGAGATAGAAAGAATAGTGTAGTGTTTAGTTCCTTTGTGCCCAGAGGACTTGAAAGAGCTTCGGATTCTAGCGATCCTCAATTCAAAGTCGTAAGTCTTTCGCTTGACCGAGGGCTCGTTGGTCTTGGTTTCGATTCCAGAGATCGAGATTCGAATAGCAGTTGGGAAAGGGGATTTGGGCTAGATCGGATTTCGGATAGTGCATTGCAATTCATAACTTTTCCTTCCTCTATCTCATAGTAGGGAGTAGAAGGTCGGGGAAAATGACCGCTGAAGTGATGCTTTAGGAAGGAGAATGGCTAATGGCTGCTGCTAAGCCTTTCAACTCCCTGCCACGAACGGTAGCTGCGCTACAGCAATTCCCTTTTTATCATAAAGTAGAAGGAATTTTCTCTGATTCGTGTTCGCAGATAAGATAAGCTGAAGAATATACCGCAAAGCAAAGACAAAAAGCGAAAATAAATAAATGAGAGCGGTCATTTTTCATCAACAATTTTCGAGGAAAAGAAGAAGCGAATCAATCAGAATGGAGACAGGGGGGAGAGGCGAAAGAAAGATTGTCGAGCCTGCAAGCAGCAAGCAACAACGGCTGAAAAGCCGTTGCGCGCTAGCTTTATAGTTTAGGGGTATAGTAGGGGTGCCCCTTTCTAAAACTTATATTTAATATAAGGTAAGCTTTTTTGGAACTTTCGTTTTGGAGTTTTCCCCAACCTATACCTTACTAATATTACTAAAAAATAGGGGCTTACGTTTTTCAGCCGCATCGCACTTCCGCATAAACAATGGATCCGCTGGGCTGGATGAGCAACCTTCTCTGGAAAATAATAGTGAAAAGCCATGTCACTTGGAACGGAACTGGTTGCTTACTTACTTTTAGTAAGACCACTTTGGTAAGCAAAATTCGATTAGATAGGCATGGTTGCTTACAAGACAAGACAAAAGACAGCTTCTAGATGTTCTTTGCCTGAACATATAGAGGAAGCAACCTTCTATCTGGCCTCTGTACTAGTAGTGGAGTGGCTTGCTACTTTCAATCAGAAAAGGAAAGTTGAGCAAGGCAAGGGAGAAAGAAGTTGTCCCCTCTTCTCTGGTACCCCGCCACCGCATATGTAGAAAAAGAGGGAGCGGGGAAGGAAGAACAACCGTTTGACTTTGGCACATGAGGTGGCGGGTTTGGCTAGGTAACATAATGGAAATGTATCGGACTGCAAATCCTGGAATGACGGTTCGACCCCGTCCTTGGCCTCGGGGAGTGGCGAGCTGCACGGAATTTGAATTAATCAAATGGCATAGCATAAGGGGGCTTTCCTTTGTTATAAATCCACAGACAACATACTGGAACTTCCAAACCAAAGAAATGCAACATGAGAAGGAGCTTTTTACGTTACGCTTCAATAGAATGAATTCAGTAAGGGTAGAGCCCCATGGTTGATCGAAGGTCCTATGCCACTTAAACTAAAATCTATCTTACCTTCAATCCATCTTTGTTCAGCCAGCTCATAACAAAATGTTAGACCGGGCTGACACAACCAAATTGGTTGAAGAAAAGGAAACCCCAGCGACCAAGCACTCCCACCCCCAAAAGTGGAGACCGAACACCGCCAGGTTGTCGAGGACACGTCTGAAGAGGAGGCGGGCGCACTCTAAGTTGACCACCCTACCCACTAATGGACTATGAGGGGGGCAGGCGAACGGGAACCGACCGAGAACCCGAACCGCTTGACTGGCTGACCCCTTCATACTCGATTCATTAGGGTCGGGGATGGATGGAACCAATCAGAAGTGCAAATCGCGCAAGCGAAGCCGGGAAACGGACCGCAGCGCAACGACTAGGACTCGTGTCGGAGGAGCTTTGAGCGTGAGCTACCACTCATGCTGCGGCAAGGACCCGCAACTCTCGAAGGGGCCACCAACCGCCCGAATCACTGTAAGCAAACCCTCCCTTTACTCAATGGATAGCGCTTATCCTCTTTCAATCAACAAAATGAGAAATAAGAAAAAAGAAAAGAAAGAGGTCTTTATTGAGGAGGCTTTGCACCTGAAATAGGACTAATGAAAATCCAGAAGAATGGGTCTGGGCTTTCAAAAAGATGAAAATGCAAAGGGTAAAGAGAAAGTCTTTTGAACAACCAACCTGACATAAGGATTCTAGCTCGCCCACTTAGAGCAGATGGAGATTATCGGACGGGGAAAAGCGGCACTCGACATCTATTAAACAACACCAAGAACAAAGCCATACCATGCCCTCGGGAGAAAGACGTGATGATTGCCATGAATGCTGCCTTCGAGGACGTGTTGTACAAGAAGGTCTTTGCCGATTCCTATCAACATGGTGCACCCCTCAGTAGAGGGGCGTGAAAAGGCCGTGGAGACTTTGACCGAATGAATAGGGATCAATTGATAGACATTTTTATTGAGGAAGAGAATCCAATCCAGGATGAACGCTTTTTTCGTTCGCTATGTGCTGACTGGATGCGTACTCGCGTGATCGATCAATGGACGGGGGAATTGCGTGAATGACGAGACCGGCCTAACCTAAAGTAAAGGCTCTTCCCTCTCTGGATGGCGAATCTTGATTGACTGACACTAGGAACCGATTCGGAGAAACAAGAAGCATGACATGAGATACGCGGCGGATAAATTTCCGATAGCGAATTACTTGACTCGATGGATGGAGGGGGGCCTCCAACTCAAGCACGAAATCAATGTTGAGTCCACAATCATCGAAAGGGGCACCAAACCAAGCGAGATCGAGACCAGCACCTTGCATAGGGTTCCAAACCCGCGCTTCTTAAAATATCCCATAAAAAAAAGGTAGGGGCTTCAAAGCACAAGCGCGAAACTTGACTTTGAGAAAGAAGGGTGGCGCGCTAGCTGCAATCCTTCTAAAGTGCTAACGCCTATAGTAAGGGGCCCTTTTCTTGCTCGTTAGCGCTTTAGTTTGAGGCGCTAGCTTACTAATAATATAGGGCTTTTTCAGCTTGATCGGAATCGATTCTATAATTGAATATCAGAAGTGCTACTTAGTAGTAGAAACTCGGAGAGACAGACAGAGAGGGGACTCTATCATACCTGCAAATTCCTAGGATGAGAAGTAGGCCTGGCCTCTTGTTTTTGGCAGGAATAGTTCCAGCCTTTGTTGCCCCTCGGTAGAGTGAGTCTACTTAGCGAACTGGCAGGACGCGGAGATCAATTGATCAAAATATGAATCTCGAGAGTGGATGGTTGACCGCCGCCCCCTTGTCCTGGAGGCTCTCCGACCGGGGAGGGGCTTGCTATCGTAACCTTTTCCCCCGGTGTATGTGAAAAAGAGTGACGAACCCATTTTTTTTCGGTCATAGGTTGGTCCAAAGAATGAGAGTCGGCTTCCTTAAGTCCGTTGTTCCTCAGTAGCTCAGTGGTAGAGCGGTCGGCTGTTAACTGACTGGTCGTAGGTTCAAATCCTACTTGGGGA
>NC_029998.1:225000-260000 GCF_025698545.1 Gossypium raimondii
GAGTTTCCGGCTGTTTCCTAGATTGAAGTAGCCTTTCGTCGCCCTAGCAAACGAAAGAAGTCACTATCAAACAGCTCGCCCTACTGAAGTACCAAAGGTGCGCTCCGCCCGGTGACTAAGAAAGAAATGGGTTTGCGCTTAAATTGAAGTGATGAGGTCGCAAAGAGGGAAGTAGGGCTCCTATTGACTAAAGGTTGGTTTTTAGGTTTCCTTTAGAATGAAAGTAGCTATGAAGCCCCTACTACTTACTTTGTTTGATTCAAAAGGCGAACAGCCCCCCCCGACTAGTCGTATGGGGTGGGGCTTGTGGTAAGCTGCCTTGGATATGAGGAATTCCTAAAAAAAAAAGGCAAAGTCCGGTATTTGACGAAGATCTTCCTATCAATAGATAGGAATTAGTGTTCGATATAGGTGCTATTGAGCATCTGCTCTTTCTCTCTCCATTTTTTTTAGAGAAAAAAAGATATCTCGTTCATCTATCTTTTGTCTATTTATCATTGATTCTATCTATGAATCAAGTCGAAAGACTTCGTTTTTGGGTTCCCCGAAGCCCCGAATGGATTGGATCGTTTCCGCCAACGAAATGAACGCGGAGCCCGTTCCGAATGCTTCTCCGATCCGGAAGTTCTCGCAAAGAGAATAAAATGCTGCTCTCCTTCCCTCTGTCTTTTCTCGCTTTGCTAATCTTCCCCTCTAACGCGGGCCGGGCGGCGGCGGGCGCGGGAGGAAGAAACCTAAGAGAAGACGTTCTTATCCGTTGTCCTTATTTTATTTTTTCAGTGCAACATAGGAAAGCGCCCTCTTTTTGTCATCTCTGCAGCTTTCCTTTGTATTGAACGCATGGCGTAGCTAGGACCTTCAAATCATGTTTGAGCCTATGTTCAAAGTTCAAACCAAACCCATCCCCCTATTTGAATAAGGCTGGAAAGAATGCCCGCCAAGTTCAGATAAGGGAATGCTTCCCCCAACCATTAAAGGAAAGGCTCGACGAAGGGAGGGGGATGCGGCGGGGGGAGGAAAACGCTTTCGGAGATCGAGAGATTTTATTTGTTTTTCATCAAAAACGAAGAAGGCCGAGGATGGCCTACGGTGCGTGTTATCTGAAGGGAACACGCTTTTTCGACCGCGGTGGTATGATTGCCGGGGCCTCTCCTCGTTCCGCCCGCTGGCCTATTGGGATAGCAGCCTTCGGGCTTTGCCTGCCCTTTATAATAAAAAATTCCGGCTCGGCCCGGGAAAGCGCTGGCAACAACAGAAAGGAAGGGGTCCATGTAACTGCTGCGCCCGCCCCTCTTCTTAATCAATGGGGCAGCAGGTTCGGCATCTACTAGAAAAGAGAGAATCCACTTCAGATAACCATGCCTCTGCTAGGCAGCGTGTGGAATGGCCAAGAGCGGACCTTTTTGGATATATAATCCAAGTCGAGAGTGGAGTTACGGGAACAGCCGTCTGATGGAAAACAACTTTCACGTTCGGTTCAGAGAGCACTTTTTTCGTTGAGAATTCCTCGTTCCCTTTCGTGTGAATTCCCCAACGGTGAATTAAAAACTTGTGGGGCCCTATCTATTCCATCTCTCGAGCCCCGAAGAAAAACCCCCTCCCCTTCGGACTCCATATCTCTTTTGACTCTATATATGTGGGCACCTGATATCTATGAGGGTTCACCCACCCCGGTTACAGCATTCCTTTCTATTGCGCCTAAAATTTCTATTTCTGCTAATATTTCACGTGTTTCTATTTATGGTTCCTATGGAGCTACATTGCAACAAATCTTCTTTTTTTGCAGCATTGCTTCTATGATCTTAGGAGCACTGGCCGCCATGGCCCAAACGAAAGTAAAAAGACCTCTAGCTCATAGTTCAATTGGACATGTAGGTTATATTCGTACTGGTTTCTCATGTGGAACCATAGAAGGAATTCAATCACTACTAATTGGTATCTTTATTTATGCATTAATGACGATAGATGCATTCGCCATAGTTTCAGCATTACGGCAAACCCGTGTCAAATATATAGCGGATTTGGGCGCTCTAGCCAAAACGAATCCTATTTCGGCTATTACCTTCTCCATTACTATGTTCTCATACGCAGGAATACCCCCGTTAGCCGGCTTTTGTAGCAAATTCTATTTGTTCTTCGCCGCTTTGGGTTGTGGGGCTTACTTCCTAGCCCCAGTGGGAGTAGTGACTAGCGTTATAGGTTGTTGGGCGGCCGGAAGGTTGCCACGAGTAAGTCAGTTTGGGGGGCCGAAGGGCGTTCTCCGTGCACCGGACACGTAGCTTACCGAATCAGTTGCGACACAGATGGGAATGCATGCTACGAAAGATAGGGTCGAGTCTGATACATCAACCGTCTACTCAATATCCTTGTTTGAGTCCACAATCACTACACGAGATGAACCTTGGTTTGGTGAATTGAAGTTGGCCTTAGGTGTAATAGGACTCCCAGTTACTGCGCGCGATCGTATACTGAGGTGCTCCCCGCCGGTTGTTGGAACGACGCGAGCCGGGCCGGGCCTCGATTCAGAAAGATGAAGGGCCTAAAAGTATAAATAGGGGGTTCAAAATTCCCCATCTCATTGGGGGCGGAAAACGAATCGACATCTCGATGTGATACAGCCTTTTCTATTTTAGTTGGGAAAGAACGGCGAAGTCCATCCGAATCGTCCAATGAAGAATAAGAGGAGAGCAAAGCGCCAATGGCGCGCGAAGCGCATGCGGAGCGGGCACGGAGAAAAATAAGTGTGGAGGAGAAGCAGCCGAGCTCATTCCCTTCGCTTCCTGGGCCCAAAGCAGTGCAGTCTTTCCTGGCCAAATCAAGGATTTGGGGCTTTTTGCTACGCTACTTAACTATATAAATAGAAAGATAGATCCATCCATCTATCCTATCCGATTTCTATTTTGATATCTAAAAAAGAATCGATTTCATTCAACGTTTGATTCAAAGAACTGCGCTTAGCCCCCCCGCTCATGAAACGACTCTGCTGCAATGCAATGGATGGCAGAGGGTCCGTAGTACCCAAAGCGCTGGAGTGATCCAGTAGTCGGGAAGGGGCCTAGAAGTGCCTACTACTACACCACACTACACTTGGCTCTACACATTTACCGAGCTAACCCCTGTCCAGTGCCTGGCAGAGCTAAGGGGGCTTCAATCCTTATTCCTTATCCCCATCTTCGCCCAGGCTAACGGGGCCTTACTTATTCAGGGGGGAGAGTGGAGCCTCGAGAAGCACTGTTGAGAGGAAGATCCTTGGCTCCTCTTCATTCTCTACAGGGTTCCAAACCTTTCTTCAACATAGGTGACAACGCGGGGCAGAGATGGAAGAGATCGAACAAATATGGAAAAAGAATCATATTGAAAACGTTCCTAACCCAACCCCTTCCTTCGTAGAGCTGTGTATTGTAAGTGATCCGAACCTGCCCGGAGCGAGCCTCCCATAGAGGCAAGTGAAGTTGGTGAGCCGTATGATGGGCAACTATCTCCTGCGGTTCGGAGAGGACTCAGCTGTTAGTTAGTACCCCCTTGGTTTCGGGGTGGACCCTTTCACTCTATTTTATTATATACGCTTAGCGAAAAGAATGTTTTTTGATACACCTAGGACATGGATTCTATATGAACCAATGGATCGTAACAAGTCGTTACTACTAGCAATGACTTCCTCTTTCATTACTTCATCCTTTCTATATCCCTCTCCTTTGTTCTCAGTTACTCATCAAATGGCACTCAGTTCATATCTTTAAGTTCGATCATTGACAAGGTTCAAAGAAAGGGTGGCCCATTGATAAAGAATCGATTACAAACCAATAGGGTCTTCGGGAGGAATTTATCAAGTAGAAGAAGGAAGGGATTACTGTAAGATGGAATGCTTGCTTGCTGTAAGGGAATAGAAAGCTTGGTAGTTCCTGCTTAGCAGGTGGAGTCGCCCTTCGCCACCAGATGAATAATTAGCAGGAGATGGGGTCTCGATAAGAGGTTTCGAAAGGGATTAGTTCATTCGCAGGAATGGTCTCGGAGATGGCTTATCTTCCCTCGGATGGAGCTTCTTACCTGTAGTTGGAGATGCAATATATGGGGTTCCGAGCTAAGAGGTTCCATGGATCCATTAGTTGGTTCCGGTTCCTCGCTAGGGGAGAGATCAGCATCGATAGGACATGGAGATGTGGGCTCAGGAAGGAGCAGAATAGGAGTTGGAGTCTCTCCTTAATCGGGGGAGACCCAGAGTCAGAGGTGAGAGTGGATTCCTTTCGAGTTTTTCTTGAACCAGTAAATGGGATCTCATTTCGAGTCGAAGAAGAGGTAAACAGCTCTGCCCAAGTGGCAACGAATGCCGATAAGCAAGTAGACAAGTTGATTGATTGGATTGGAGGTTCAAAAGAAGAATGTAAGAAAGAGGGATAAGACCGAGGCCTCGGACTCTCTAGGCTCCTCTGGTCTCTATCGACCGAGTGAACATGCCCACTACCTTCTACCCCGTTGTCCCTTCTTTCATAGAAAGGGGTTCAAGACTACTAAGCAGATGGTCCGATCCGAAATGCTAAAATAGATCCTTGCTAAGCTTCTTTCCCAGGTAGTTGCCGGTCGGCGGCCTTGTCAACTGAATTCCCCACTCCATCCTGTGCTACATCGAATCAAAAGATTAATCCAGTTGGGAATTTCCACAACAGGATCTTTATCTCACTAACAAAATCTGAGGCTGATACCTGAGAAGTGGAGTTCCCCTATTTCATGCCTAGAAGGCCCTATCTATGCTACTAAATGCTGGTAAGGGAAATGAATGAAATAAGCTTCTTCAATTCGCATGTGGTAAGCCAAACCATTTTCTCTTCTTTTTTTTGCATCTAGAATGCTTTAAGCGGTATTTCAACAACGAAAATCATGGTACCAAAGATGGTGCGCCTTCAGAGGTGGAGCCAATTAGCCGCTTTCCTTGTTGCCATGTACCTGGTATCCAGGGATGGGACCTTCCGCCCAATTCTTTTCTTGCCTCGGACGGGAGTCGTCATCATTGATGGTCTTTCTTGAGGAATGGTTCCCCCAGGTGGTTCATCAATCCTCCTTCAAGCTAGGGGATGGCTGGTTGGGAAGGTCTCTTTGGGGCGAAATGGGCCAATCAGAATAACGTCCTTTGAGAGTTCGAGATGTAGGAGCGAGTCTTCGACTTTCGGTTCTGAGGATCTAATTTCCTGATGCCGTTGGGTACGGGTTTGGGTACCAGTGACTCAAGTCTTTCGCGAATAGATTATTGAAGAACTTTTCCTAACTGAGACCAATCTTTGTTCTCACCTATCTATGAACGAGGAGAATCTACGAGGATACGCGGGCAACCCACGTATGAGAGATCTGGTCCTTTCGGCTCTAATTCTTTCTCAAATCAAGCGGACTGGGATGGGAATGGATCAGTGGGTAGGAGCCCTTAATAGAGTTACGATGAAATAGCCTGTTTTAGGGCATAAACCTTATTTATGGAAGGGAAGACTTTAGAAAAAATAAATAATACATTTGACTCAACCCCGTGTTTTTAGGTTAGGACGAGCCTTGAAAAAGCCTATTTTTGATTAGTTTCTCCGGTATAGGAGAATTAAAAACTTTCTAATTGTGGCTTGTCTATTAGTGGAAATGGGCCGATGAGCTTTAGCCCCTGGGCGGGATCAAACAATTCTCTTTTCGAAGCCGTCCATTAACTAAAAAAGGCTTGCGGGCTTTCACCGGTAGGGAAGGTTAAAATTCGAAGAGATATGCCAATATAGCTTCAGTGGATCTAGTGGGAATGAGATTCTATGCCCAAGTCAGTCTCTTAAGAGTCAAGCTTGCCTAACCGCAGAAGTAGGACCGAGGACCAAGAGCTCGGGAAATCAAGATCGGGCATCCAGCTTTGCCGTAAGAACACTGACTTCGAACAAAGAAAGACCGGGTGGTCTGGCTCCAGGTGTGCCCCTGAGAGAGTATCCCCTTGGAAGGGCTTACACATATAGGGGGTAGAAAGCTTACTTTAATTCATCATGGAATAGGAGCAAAAGAAAAAAGGTGAACTAGAGTTTAATAGAAAGACTACTTCTTGATGATTGAATCAGTTTATTTTCTTTTCTCATAAGGAAAAGAGATGTTCGGCAAGGAAACTGGCAGTGTTTCCAAGATAGATAGTTGTTGCCACGGATCATAGTGCATTGGCTCAGAGGTGGGGCCCCAGTGCAGCTCTCAAAGGTGAAGATCTTTTGTCAAGGGCTCAAGCGCAAAGAATTCTCCTCCTGCTTCTTCTTTTTAGGCGAGATAGAATGGATGAATCTTCCTTCGCCCGAATAGAGGGTTACTTCCCTTGTTAGGTTCAAGTACGTTATATGCTTTCCTAGGTGCTTAAGTCAATGAGTGGATCTGGGAGACTAAGGCGGGTCAGCTCAGTTAGATGCTGTGGACGAAAGGCTTTCACTGGCCTATCGGCGGCTCGGGGAAGAAGAGGTCTTGCAGCAGCAGTAACATATGTAGGAGGTTTGGAAGAAAGTATGAACGGGTGCTTGCCCCCCTATTGGGGAACCTTCTAATCCCGATTCTGCCTTTGGAGCTATAGCTATATGAAAATGTCATTTTCTTTTTCGTTTTCTTACTGATTTCGGCTCGCTACCTATAGAGCCCGCTTGATAGAGCAGCATCGTTACCAGATCGTTTTATATAAGGGGAATTGGCTTGAAGATAAAGAAAGGCTGCCGGCTCGTAAACTCGCTCCTAGGTATCTATAAAAGGGCAATGAAGAAGAGAAAGAATCTTAAGCCGGACATAGCGATTGGCGAACCACAACTCGTGCTTAAAGCTTCTCCCTTTTCCCCTTGCACTGGACGCGTGTTGCTGGGTAGCGGAGACCTTCTTCCCTCCCTCTCCCTTCTTATTCTGCCTTACCTTTCTTTCTTCTTGTCTTCTTTTTTTTTCGATCCGGGGGAAGTTAATGTGGGTTACTCTATGAATGCAAAAGAATAAGTGGTCTTCTAATACTAATATAAGAATGCTTTTTTAATCTCTTTTTCTGTGCTTTTTAGTGAGGGAGCGAAGCCGTGGGTCTCACCTGTAATCCCGGAATGGAATAGCCGTACGAGGGAATGTGAGGTCTCAGAGTCGGTGTCTAAGTTCTCTACCTCTACATAAATTACATCTTTCCTATATGAAGACAGAGTACCAATCAAAGGAGTACTCATTCTCTCAAACTAGAAAGCTCTTTTTAGATATAAAAATTTATCATATTTCCAAGTAGTACTCATACGCCTGGTTAACAATAAAAATCTACGTCACATGCTAGATGCAGTACAGTTTCGTACAAGCCAAGCACAGACCTCACCCACTACTACCGGCTTTCGCTGGCCTGGGAGAGCGAGTCATTAAGCTAAGGCTAAGATGTCCCGGTACTCTGGAAATCTGACTTCTGCTCAAAGGAATGAGTGGGCGTAGGAGTCAAGGGAATGAACACAACACATACTGGGTCTCCAGGTGAATAAACCCAAGGTCTAAACCTGTGTTGTAGCGGAAAAGAAAAGGGAAGACAGATACAGATCCCAAAAGCTCATAAGAAGTCCCAAGGTTAGGTACGCCTACTGCTTAGCTTTGGAGTGAATGCGTAGCTCTGAGCTCATGGTCTTTCTTTGCTTTCGGAGGTAGGAAATAGAATAAAAGTCCAAAAGCTTGAGGCAGCTGTGTCTGTGTAGTGACTCCGTACCCAGTGTGGGTTGGTTGACTCCTGCTTCCCACGGGCTAACTAGATAACATGAAATGACTATACTATATAATAGAAATAGGCACCAGGTCTCGTCTATAAAGACAAGGTAATGCTCTACCGAGGACGAAGCTAGAGTGCTTTCGTGTAAGTATGTGAAACAGAGCCAGTAGAAGAGAACTCGGATTCCCGGCGTGAAAGCTCATACCTCATAAATTACATATATGAAGACAGAGCCAACTAGTACCATTCCGGCTTGCAAAGTATAGGCTACACAAGCAAAGGGTATCTGAGCAAGTGAGTCTCTGCTTGCTTTCTTGAAATCTCCTTCTTTTATAATATAAATTATATAATGAAGAGAGAGCCTATTTTTTATTGCCTAGTCCAATCCCTAGAAAGTAGTATTACCACAGCTACACAGGAACAAAAATGAATCTACGTATTTTTTTTTTTCACATGCTATTTGCTTAACACGTACAAATCGAAGTCAAAGACTAAGACTTGACTTCGTCTCTTCTTGCACTACCAGTGTGTACAGACAGAGCCAAGACCATGGTTTTATCTGAGTCAGTATCCACCACAATCAGTCTTGCTTCTTGTCTTGGGATGAGTGAATTCACTTAATAGAAGGTAATGCGTTCGAATGCAGACATGGTGTCTTTTCTTTCGGTCAGCGGGACATAGACCCTGAGTCCTAAATAACAGTTCAAGTTCCCAGGAGTGGTTCTCCATAAGGAGGAATGACGCCAAAAGCGAATGCATTAATCCGTTTCAGGGGTTAGGTAGGATGAGTCCAAGTACTCTAGTGCGAACACCGAGCCAAGGCAGGGGTACTCACACGAGGTGTCTGTTAAGGGAATCAAAGAATCTAGAAGCTCTGTTCCCAGTGCGAATGCATTATGCCCGGTTGACTCAGTTAAACCAGCTAACAACACTCTGAACTCCGAGTGGCATAGGCGCGGGAAGACCAGTAAAAAGGTCTCGTAAAGGTTTTCCTTGGGCAGCTAAAAACCATTGATCCGCTGGGAGTCACACCAAGAATTTTGTTACCTTAGCTTTGCTTTAGTGTCTATGGGTGCGTATATGCCCTAGACCGTTTCGTTTATACCGGCTTCTTGGGTAAGATAGAAGAGAAAGATCTCATTATGTGCCATGGCACTACCAACTCAGAGCGTGTGCCCTTAGTTCTAGTTCTATCTCGTATGAGAAAGACCGGGTGCGAAATAAGTGGTATTGGAGTCGGAGTCCCATAACATCGTTAACCCGATTCACTTGATGTACAAGTACAACCGCCATGAGATCCACTCGGCTCATTGGCTCTGAGACCACGGAAAAAGCTAAGAAATAGCAAAGAGTGCGTTATGACCCGATCTGTCCTAAATCCTAAAGTAAAGAGAAATAAATTCCCTTTCAACGTCCAGTTGTTCACCTCATTACAGGACTATGTGTTTCCCCTCCTAAGCCTAAGGTATGTGAAACTAACTAGCATGGTTTCGCTAGGAGATCTTTCCTTTATCTTTCTTGATACGAAAGAAAGACCCCGTTAGCCTTAACCCTTCTTTGGTTGTGATCGTCACCTCGTAACCAAAACCAAAGAAGCTAACTGCTTTCCCGGCGCACTTCCCTTCACTCGTATTTGACTTTCTTCGCTCCTCTCACATTCGTTCGAGCTGCTTCGCTCCTTCTTGTACGCTAGCACTAGCACTTGAGGGAGGTGGTTCGGCTACCTTTTTCATCGTGTTTGCGGATAGAACATCAAATACACAATTTCGTTATCTCTTTGTACTATGCCATTTATGAGGATTCATAGCTTGGGAAAAAACCGGAAATCCTACCTTCCGGCATTACGATAAAGTGTTGACGGAGCAGAGTGAAAGGCACTACATCGAGAGAGAGGGCAGGGGAAAGACCCGGACATTGAGAAGCAAACAACGAGATTATATTGTTCTAAAACAGGTACTGATAACAAAGTACAAGCCCTAGCTTTTAAGCCGAAGAAAGAAGCAATCATACTCCTTAAACAGAAAGATATTGCACTTCAAAATCGTTACTAGAAGCACTACAAGCGCACTTCCTATCTAAACAAACCAAAGCAGAAAAAGCACCTCCCTCCCGGATAAAGAGCAAGTGTGCGAGAGAATAGAACTGAGCATCAAGGCTGCAAGACAGAAGGAAGGTTCCTGCGTGCAGGAAAGCTTTTTCACCGTCCATTGGGTATTTGTCTTTATCTCGCTCTCCCAACTAACTCAGACTTATGATAGGCGGGCTCAATTCCAGATATTGACCTCTGGGGATCCTTCTCTTTGAATTCCCGGTCTTCCGTTTTCTTCCTTGGTTCCACCCTTCCATTCATGAAGCAGATCGCCGGGAAGGCTTTTTCTCAAGCATAAAACGAGAGACCCGATCACATTGATCGACAAACAAAACTCCCGATAGAAGCCTATGTCTTTCGGAAAAACAAATGCCATGAAGGACTTAGGAAAGATCGGAAAAACAAATGCCATGAAGGACTTAGGAAAGATTTTCTTGGTATTCACGCTCATCGGACTGAAGTTGGTCCTCATTTATCTCAGCAGAAGTCTTTCATGATCTTTTCATAAAGTTGAATCTAGCCAATGCAAACTCAACTCAGTTAGTACTCCTATATCAATCGTTGTCGCTGCCTTCTCAAGATGACGGGTAACCCCTTTCTTTAGGAGGATCCATCTCTTTATCGCAGCATGGTAGGAGCCTTGCATTATTTAAGCATGACAGGGCCGGACATTGCCTTTGCCGTAAGCATTTGAAGCCAATTCCTCAATTGCCGCCCAGTACATCGTAAAGTGGATCGATCGATATCTTAAGGGAACTTCTCATTATGTCTTTTACCTCTTCTTCTGAGCTAGAGTTACATGCTTATGCTGATTGGGGTCCTTGTCTTGATAGTCGACGTTCTCTTTCTGGGTATGCTCTCCTTTTTCTTGCCTAATCTCCTTTCCTAAAACTCTGCGCTTCTCTTTTGAATCTTCTCACCCCGCCTAGCTACTTTTTTATAACTACCGCAGCTGCAACGGACAGGATGGGAATGGGTTGGAAAGAAGAAAAGAGCGCTGTTTCCGCTCACTGACTTCAGGACAGCAGCTCCGTAACTTCCATTGCTTTCCCCGGGTGTAATGGGGCGTTGAGGGGCCCGCACCCCCGAGCAGGAAAGATATCCGGTAAAGCCAGCTACACTACAGAGCAGATATCCTACTCGTTCTTTCATTTCTTTCCTCCCCTTCTCAGTCCCCGGAGTGCTAGCCATTATCCATCAAGAGATAGCGAATATGTGTTATCAAACAGCCGTTTGGCGATGTGAACAGAACTCGACCTTTTATTGAGATTGAGACAGATAGGCTTGTGCTCATGACGGGATGTAGTTTATTCTAGAACTTTTGGTCTCAACAAGAGGTTGCATGGGGGACGAAGGGAGAAATCCAGTTCTTTCGCTAAGTATAGGGAATGTAATGTGGGGGAAGAGCTTTTTGAGGAAATTTGTAAGCATCGAGGTCTCAAATCCGCAACAAGCGAGCCAAATCAAAGAAACTAAATCTGTAAAATAGGTCACCTTACTTTTTTTATTATGTAATACAGTGGTGGTCATAAGGATAAGGACTCTTTCTATTTAGAATCCTCTTTCCGACATCCTATCTGCAGATAAAGCAGAAGCAGGCTCAAGGCCAGGGAGGTATTGGCCATACCATACTAGATTGACTCTTAATTACCGAATCGACTCTGAACTCTGTTCATGGTTGGCTGTAAACAAATAGTCTCTTTAGTCCCATCCCTACCCCGATTATCCTTAGTTGCTCTTAACCCAGCTCTCAAGTTAGCTCGTGACGGGAGGGTATAAAAATCAAACCATTGAAAGGCAGATGCTGAATTAGAGACAGTAGATCCAGTCTCTCTCACAGATGAAAGAAAGGAAGCGAAGCAAAGAATGAAGAGAGGATTGACTACTAATACCTTTCAAATCAAAGGTGTATGTACGGGTTTAAAGAAAAAATTCCACTATCTCCCAGACTGAACGAGATGAGGTTTTTAATCCTAGATCACAGAGTTTCTTTGATGCCAAAAAACGGGCTTTCCTCAAACGATTGGAACAAGAATAGGCTGCACGAATAGGTTCTTGTCTCTTTGAATCGTATCATCCATGGCGAATCGGTATTTTCTGTGATCATTTTACGGCATTCTTTAAGCAAGCTTTCTTGGTCACCAGACAGAGTGAGAACTGCTCAGCTTGCTTTCTTTTCTGGAGATAGGTTGAAATCCTGGCTAACTAAAAGATAGAGATAAAGAGATAGAGTCGTCCTTTCTCTTCCTGACCTTTGTGGATTCGCCCCGAAAACACACTTAATAATTTCATGTGTTAAGCATAGTGCTAAGATCGATCGGCGAGGCTAATTCTACGAATTAGATCCGCTTCAGTCTTTTTCGGCAGGATCTAGACACGGGGGTTCGGAAAGTAGCGCGTGCCAGCATTCACTAGTGGAAGGACTGGCAGCAGCGAGACCATCATAGTTGACATGGTCGGAGCTAGAGTCCCAATATCCGTCTCTACTCTTTCTATAATTGACTCCTTCCCGCTCCCAACCAACCTTTTCCTTTGAAAGGTCTTCCACTAGTGGCTGAGGGAGATGAATCTGGATCCCGATCTTGTCTCACGGACTATCCCGTAGTGGTTCCGCGACCACGCTCGAAATCTAAATTGGATCTATTTCTTTGACACAGTCAACTGGCATTGGTTCAACTAACTGGCTGGCTTCGCTTTCGCTTCCGTACTCTTTTTCCTATCTCTCTCCCGATATCCTTCTTTCATCTCCTGTCCTTGAGGTCTTGCTTGCTTTATCTCTTGCTTCTGAGATGGGATAGGCAACCAAAGCAAGAATGGTTGATCACGCCCTCCCTACTGGGCTAATGCCTGGCTTATAATACTGGTAACTCTTTACTGGGCTAAACGGGGCTGTTACACCTCCAGCCTCCAAACCCTACCTAAGCAACCTAGTTAGATAGTTCGGTCGGACTTCCTTCACTTGCTGTTGAGCCGGGAAAGAACTCAGTTACAGGATGACTTGCTCGTAAACCAACATCTGAAGAAGCTAGAGCTGTTTAATATAATGTCCTTATCGGGGATAACAGAAAGTACCCCACCAAAACCACCCGGACATAACCTGAACCGTAAGCAGCAAAAGGAGTCAGACAAGTAGCATCTTTCTTTGCTTTTGCAAAAGATGGCATACTTCACTAAATCAGTCTAAACGGTGCTTGTTGCGGCGAATCCCTTATTATCTCCTCCTTCTGCTAATGCGAATATCCCGTTCTTGATAATCCTAGCTTCTCGAAAAGATACTTCAAAAAAATAGGACTCTCAAGTCAGGACTTTCTTTAGAGCTTTCTCACGCATTAATGATGCCAACAAAAACAAAGAACGAGGTTTTTTCTAGTCTTGCCAAGAGCGTAGTACACGAAACACCCTATCGCATAAGGAGGCAGTCGTAGAAGCGACTCCAACTTCTCTGTGATGAAGAAGGAGTGGTACAATTTATCCTTCCCTTCGATATGCGATATCAGTATGTAAAGTTCATTTCTCTCGTAGGCCCAGTCAAAAGCTTTTGAAACTTCTGGTTTGAGGGACTTCACCGCTAACGAGCATCGATAAGCTGTCGCAAGCAATCAAAAAAAGCTTTTCCCTTCCTTATATTATATATAATCCATCTCGGGCCCTTCCCCTGTCTACAGCTATGCTATCCCTATCACTGCTAAGGTATGTTTTTTTTCCTGGATCAGATATGGAGATTTCTGCCCTTTCCTTCCTTGTTTGCATTCCCGGTTGGTTCCGGTTGGAAAATTTAATCAAACAAAGGTCTTTTAGGCCCTCCCGTCCCATTCTATTTCCTAAGATTCGTCGATTTATCCGTCGTGGTTCGGAGTCTCGTACTAGCCTCCCCCTATCTAAGTAAGGCGGATGGAAGATGGCCTTCTTAATGAGCTCTCTCGCTTTACTTTATCGGTAGAGCATTTCTTGCTAGATCGGATTGAGAGTGACTTCTTCCGTTGTCTATGTTTTCAAACATTTCATCGGTGTCGACATTTTCTTCATCTCAGCCAGTGTAGGCTTGCTCCGCATAGGCTACATCTCGGCCTTTCATTGATATTCTTTTCAATTCATTTTGGAAGCCCTTACTTCGGTCCAGGGGTACCACGCAATCCGTTTAGATCTATTTCAGTTGCCAATGAAATGGAATATGGGGAACTCTCCGTCTAAGTGGTTAATCCGACGAGTCAATTCTCAATGCGATGCTGCTATCCGTTCGACGATCCTACTTCTGATGTCACCCTCGCCTCTCCCTCCCAGTGGAATGGAATATCCCAACTATTCTCTATCCAATTCCGGAATGGATCATGAAAGATTTTTTCTTGAGATGCCGATAAGGAACAGCCAATTATAGAAGCGGGTGGCAGGGAATGGGAATGAAAGCACTCCTGTGATAGCAAAGTATAGAGATTACTTAGAGCTAGGGGCAGGCCATCTATTCCTGCTTGACTTTCTTCAAAGATGCCTTAGATCTCTTTCTCGTTCGAGGTGGGAGTAGGCAGTTCTCTATGAACTGGATGTTGAATTCTCAAAAAGATGATAGGAATAAAAACCTGCTACTAGTCGAGCAAGGGAATCTGATCTCAAGACGAGGCTTTTTAAAAAGGGGCATGGCAGTGACTATAGCTGGGAACTTATCCCTCCTCTTAGAGGTGTGTGGGCCAAAACTCATTGAAATGAGACTCCGATCTGCCCGAACTTAGTCCAGTCCTATTAGAGATGGAGGCGAATCAAGCAACTCTTATAGATGGATGGGATAGGAAGGAAGAACCACTGATAGCATTTGCAGCTGCTTTTTTCCGATCGATATACAAGGGGTTGGACGGTACGGTTCTTCTTTCCGTTCCCACAGCCGTGGCAAGAAAGGTTTAGTCTCCAATAGCAGGTGCTACTTTTTGAGGGTAGGGGCCCACCACTTTCTACTTTTATTATACCAGGAACCCACCCACCATCCTTATTTGGAGATTCATTCATTCCAAGCTTCATTCTTTTAAGAAAAATTCATTCATCTCGATGCACTGTGCTTTATTGCTTCTTCCCACCCTCCACCCATGGAATCGAATTCATTTTCATTTGTTTTCTCTCGCGGTCATGCCTTTATCATTTTTGCTATGGACTTTAACAAATAGAGGCAGAACCACTCCGAAAGGTGACTAAGAAAAGGGCTCTGCAATCGCATCCTATTACTGTACACGTTGATGATCTTGTATATTAACCGAGACTACATCCGCACTCGCCCGAGAACACGTGCGTCCTCCCTGTAATTGTCTTGTGTTAGGGTTGAACGAACATACTCGATATGCCCGCATGTCGAGAGTTCACTCCCTCTCTCTCAGCTAAGGAAAGAGATAGATAGATAATTCATGTACTTCGCTATTTCCTGCGGATCTATCGTATCGTTACTTCTCTCTGATTGTAATTTCCCACATGCCGTACTATACCGCTCAGGAAAACAAACAAGAACCAGGCTAGGCTACTCCTCTTCCCCTTTCTGAATCAACTTGTCCTTGCGCTTACCACTACCACTTCTTAAAACTTGCGAGCGAGTGTCGATCGCTCCTTTGCCTGGGCAAGATCTGACGACTCCTGCCCCAAAGATGGCGGGTTACGAATTCAGACTAGCTACTGTCAAAGAGCGCCAGGAACGAGCTTCTGCTTTATCTAAAGAAAAAACCTCTTCCTGATCAGCGGATTCAGAGCGATCAGGTGAAGCCCCCCTTCTCGTTGAATGACCGGCCCATTCTTATTCTTAGACTTGGTGAACTCCTGTCGCGATGAATTAAACTCCGTTCCATGCCCCGCTGCTTGTCAATCACATCGGAAAGTCGTTGGGTCGGCGGAGACCTCTTTCGGCAAAGAATTCGACCACAAAGCCCCAACTAGGTCCTACCACTTATAGGAGTCTTCTTTGCTAGTAGAATGCCTCCTACGAGAAGAAGGAAGTTGGTAAGAAGTGCTGGAGTTCTCTTCTAGAGTTCCTTCGTTCCAGTCCGCCAAAGATAAGAGAGAGATTTGATTGCCTTAGTCAGCTTCCCTCCTCTTTCTTCTAGGCTTTCGGTAAAATGTAGCAATGTACCGACGGGATGAAGTACCAAAGCGGGAAAGGCTACGCTCCTGGCTAACATATGGATACTAAACTTCGTTACGCCGATAAAGCTAATAACATCTACCCCTCGTAAGGCCTCTTAAAAGCAGAACCTAAGAGAGTAGTGAGGGGAGAGGAGTTAAAACCCGACTCAAGGCCCAGTAGATCTATTCCTGCTACCGTACTTACTTCCCTGGGGGAGGTTGATAAGAAGAAGCTGTTACAGAATTAGCAGCTATTGAACCCCTATCCGTTGGAGGAAGGCACTACCTACTAGTAGGTAGTGGTTCGGCAACTCTTATCTTATTAGTAGCGGTCAGTGGGAAGAAGACTAGCTCTGGCTTGAAAGCGTGAACCTAGCTTGTGTAGCCTATGCGAAGCAAGCCTACACTGGTCTGGGAATCGGCAAGAGGTCTTGGATTCGCCATTGTAAGGGCATGGCATTAGATTAGGAAAGGGCCTAAGCTAAGCCCTGAAACCGTAACTATGGCTATGTTCTCAGATCCGTCTTTTCTGCTGTTCAAAGATCTACCCTCTTCGCGACCTTTACAGACGCTAACAATCGCAGCTTATTCAACTGGAGCTATTCTTGTGACAAAAGAAGGAAGAGCCTTTTTCCTCTCTTTTTCGCCTGGAGCCTATGAGAATGCTTAACTATTCCTTTCGTTCGTTTGGATTTCCACACAAGCAAGCACGAGCGAAATTAAGCTTTGAGAGAGTCTCAGAGCAACAATCCCAGAGCCAGGGGTTTCCCAGTCTTGGACTTGGAGGCTATGGATAGAGATAGCTCCCTACCCCAATATTCGATCGGCAAGCGGGGAGGCGAACCCAGATTGCAGCAAACGTCGAATGCATCATGAAAGGGTTGGAAATCCTCTCTCCACCGATCAAGTCCTAGGACTTGGCCGGCGATAGACCAAGGGCAAGGGCCTCCGGTGAGAACCTTAAGCCTATCAGCTTCAGATCTGAAGCGAAAAATTAAAGACGAGGACTCCAAAAAAGGGAGGCGGGGATCACTTCTAACAGGCGTATGCTTTCGAGTCTATATTTTCACTCTCGACTTTCGCCACGTAAGGAAAAAGACTGTGGTTCGATTCCACAGCGTGCTTATCCCATCAATCAACGAATCGCTTCCTGCTGCACAGAAATAAGAAAGAGGCTCGAGGTTATGTTATAGTATAGATAGGGAGTTAAAGTTCATAAAATAACTTGGGATGGGAAAAAGTGGTTGATGCTAAAAAACACGGGGTTCATTGAAAGTTGGACATTTGAATTGACGTCACCGAAGGGAAATTGGACTTGATCTCAAAATAACGGGGTTTTAAAAAGCTTTAACTTAGTCGATCGACCTCACCGACAGATGATCGAACGCCTTAACTAGTCAAATATAAAGATCTTTAAGTCAAAGAGTGTCAATAAAATTAATGCCTGTATGGTCACTAAAAAGTTAACTTCCTTCGACAGTCGGAAAGTATCTTAGGCGGTCTGAGGATACCAGTTTCGCGGGACCGCAGTCCAACTCAAGGCTAAGCTTTACGGTCCTGCCGCTTTATCGATCAACTAACCGAACTCTTGAAGACAAGGAAAGGGACTGATTCACAAAGGAGTCCGGCACCGACCCGGATAGATGATGCCCTATCGCACTCCCTTCTTTCCGCTATCAATCCGCTTTATCAAAAAAACGAAAACAGTCAAGTGATGCTTCTCTGTTATTGTAATTTTGTAGCAGGGAGCTTGGGATGGGCCCAAGTAAACGCCAGCTAGTGTCCTATAGCGCGCTCCCTTTTGGTATCTTTCGCTTGGAACAAACCTAATCCGCGAAATGGATACAAAAAAGGTGGCAAGTTTTATCTCAATAGAGAGTCATTTCCCTTAGTGACTCTAGAATGGAATCAACCAGATCTTAACTTATGTTATTTTTTGTTGCTATATTTTGAAAAAACGAATGTCGTATCTTGCTTCTCTTGTGCCCTATCTTTCTATCGCAGCCCATTTTTTATTTTTAACTCGAACTGTGGTACACGACCTCCTTTTACTGGAAAGACCTCTATTGGACTGGGAAGTAGCGCGGGAAAGTATGAAATGTTCATTTGCTAGTTAAGTATATCCTTTGTAAAGTGTATTCATTCCTTGGCAGTATGTCTCTCTAAGGAAGTCTCGGGGCTCCCAAGTACACGATTGTGTAGGTGTGTGCTGAAAGCGCTTCCTTGAATTGAATGCCAGCCTGTATCTGAACCCCCTTTCCATATCTCGGAGAAGGTATGCAAGCAAGTCATCTGTGCTAATAAATTCCTGCCTTTTATAGGTGGCAAGAAGCCCGCTTAAAAAAGAAATTCCCGTGTTTATCGATCGAAAGCTAAGCGTGCCAAGCCATATAAGCAAAGTCCCATTTGTCAAAGAAGAGAGCCAAGACAAGCTCAAGTCATCCGGGATAAGAGAAGGTCCTATCCTAATAAGCCGGGGTAGGACCGGCATCAGATAGAAAGGGCTCCAGGAGGCCTAGTCGCATCGTCAAGAGACTGATCCTACTTGAGATGCTAGACGTTAGCTAATGTTGCAGGATCGGGATTCGTAGCAATCTTTTGTGAAGCTGTGATCATTGGCTATGGGTTCCAAACGTCTAAAAAAGAAGTAAAAGTAAGAAGAAGCAAGCAGTAAGGGGCGATCCGGACCTGGACTAATTGCCATTCATTTGAAGGCAAGGTGAGGACAAGCCTAAGACCCTGCCAAGAACTTGCAATACGGTACGGGCTAAGCCGTGCCAAGAGCTGGGGTAATAGGGTAGGCTTGAAAATTCCTTTGTTTTTTACAGAGTTGTTTGAATGGTTTGAAAGCTAGTCAAGTCGGCAGTTTCCTTTGTTTTTTCTGCCTAACCAAGCACACAAGTCCTGCTTCTTATGGTATAAGAAAGTCTCTTCTTATAAGGATTTAAGTCAATTGGTGCAAGCTAGGTAAGCGCTCACGTACTACTAATAGAGGTAAGACAGGCGTTTACGGGCTAGCTGGGGAAGGTTTAATGTTTTCTAATTGGTAACCTTGTGCCAAAGCATCTAAGGTGGGTAGGGGCCTTGGGGATAAGTCGTCTACGTCTTTCTTTATTCCCGTGCTTTAAGTTCTAAGTTCTTGGATTGGATCCCCCCGTAGGTACGCAACGATTTGAGTTTTCTTTTTGAAGGAATCCAGGGATCGAGCCAAAACAAAGCAAGACGCGATTCCCCTTCTCTATTTCTTATGGATCGCGCCTTACGAGAGCGCCGCCGGTCGGGAATGGCGGAAGGTGCGAGATCAGATCGAACCTCGTCGACCCTAAAACTAGATCCAAAATGAAAGCTTCCTTACCGAACCAATTCCTTTAGGCGATTTACAAGAAGCAAGGGCTTATAAAAAGAAGCGAGTCCGGAATAGAGAGGCCTTCGCGTCTTTCAAATCAAAAGGAGGGGCCCGCGCAAGACTGATAAACTACTTCTAGCTTCTCAATTGAGGAAGTGAGTGGTCGAGAGCGCAGATGTACAATAAAAATGGTCGTCCCGGTACAGGGGCCGCTAATACCGGCGGCTGAGTCAGGTATTCTTTTATGCTTTCGAATGCATCTTGGCATGCTTGGTCTCAGACAAACTCCACCCCTTTTTTCATTAGACGAGAAAAGGGTTGGCACTTGCCTTATATATTGGCGATAAACCTGATTATATAGGCCAGCCGTCCTTGGATGGAAGCCTCTCAATTCCTTGATATTAGTAGGAGACGGCATCCCCAGTATGTCTTTTGTTTTGGCGGGATACACCTTAATCCCCTTCTTTCGTACTATGAATCCGAGGAATTTCCCTGACAATACTCCGAAGAAGCACTTTATAGGGTTCATCTTCAGGTTGTGTTGCCTAAGCCTAAGGAAGACTTTTCGTAAATCTGCCAAGTGGTCGACTCTTTTACGGCTTTTTACGGCTAGGTCATCCACGTAGCATTCTACGGTTTTATGCAATATCTCTCTGAAGATTTGCGTCATAGACTGTACTTCGTATCCTGCATTTTTTTAACCCGAAGGGCATGCCTATATAAGGTAAGAGTCAATGCCGAAAGGGATGCGGAATGGGCGAATCTGTAGAGGTCGTCCGGGTGCTTTTCCTCCCTACCTAATAAAGCCGACGTTGCGAAGCTTCTGCACCTCTTTCTCTATCTTTTCCATGAGTAGAGGGTGGAACCTTCTCTGTGCTTGTTTTATCGGCTTTGCATCTTACCGAATTTTGAGCTCATGGACGGCGACGGATTTTTTCCCTGGCATCTCTGCATAGCGGAATGCAAACACATCACGGAACTATTGGAGAGGTTGGGTATACTACATCACTTCTTCAGGAGGAAGGTGGGGCATTGATGAATATCGGGCGTGGTTCATCGTCCGTGCCAAAATGGATCTGCTTGACTTCGTCTTCCGTGGGAGGAGCTTTACATAATAGGGGGCTCCTTTCTTTCTGACGCTGCACGTGTTAAGGCTTGGAGTTATTCTTCATCTTCCTCGCCTGATTCATCACTATCGGAGCTCTATTAGTAAATTAGGACTGCTGCGAAGTTTACTGCTACTGCTAGAGAAAGGAAATCATCCAGTTGAACTTCATGGTCTCAGCCTTCTGTAGTGGACGACTCATAAGCTTCAAATTCTGACCCATCTCTCGTTCCATAATCTGGGATGTACCCCAGGCCGTACGTCGGAAAGCGGATAGCCTCCCCTTCTTTTAATGTATTCTTTTGTGCCTTCGTCAAGCCCCTTCCCATTTTTTAGTCCGACAGGATTTTCCAAGTCATAGCCCATTTTTTGCATTATCTTATTAGCAATAAATAAGGCCATAGTTGGAAAAGTCCGGCCTCCCTTCTGTAGCAATAGGCTCCACCTTCAAAGCATATGTTTAAGTTGCCCTGTTTTATATAATGGGCCCCTGCCCCCAGTCATTGGTACCACGAAGATAGCTCCCCCAGGTTTCTCAACTGACGAGTGGCACACCAGAGGTGATAGTGGAAGACCTACGCCTACGCGCATTGCCTGTTTACCCTATTGGGCCTCTTCTTCACTATCAGATGTGACGCTAATAGTGACCACATTAGATGAGCTTTTCCTATTTTTAGCTGCCGGACAAGGGCTTAGATCTCGGCGTTATGAGAAATTGGGAAGGTATTTTCATTTTTATTGTGGAAGGAATAAAAACCTTGGGCTTTTCTTCATTTCATGACTTCTCTCTCAACTCCTACTCTTTCCTCAGTCCAAGAGTCTGGTTCTTCTGCCCTTTAGGTAGGCAGAATTGACCTTCCTTTACCTCATTCCATAGATTTCAGAACGCTTTCTTTGTATGCGGTTGGTAAATCCCTCCTAGGTTACTTTTAGAAAGAGCTTCCCCTTGATCTCTGACCATCAATATAGGCAATTCAATGTTTTCGATAAGTTGAATTGTAAATGTCAGATTGATCCTCTAGATTTAGTTACTTTTAATTTAAGAGTTATATTTTCTTTTTAAAGAGTGGACTAAAGGAAAAGAGCTCCTACCCGCTTTAAAGAGGTTTTTATCGAAGAAATTTATTGCACGAGAAAAGGTAGCTAATATTTTTAGCTTCCGGATCCATTTGCCTTTAAGCTTCGTTTTGCAAGATTCGTCCCAGACCTTTTTTAATATTGTCTATCCCTGTCCTGTGGTTTGACCAAGTAGAAGGGCAGGTCCTTTGAACCTTTCGTAGTCTTCAGGACTTAAACCACTTGACTCAGTAAGCTCCTTCATGCCCACCCTATGGACAAAGATTTGTTTCACCATAGTGGCGATATCAGCCCAGCAGGACAAGCGTTAGCTTGCGTAAATAGCTGATATCAGGGACGGCAGCTCACCAGCCTGTGAAGCCTATAAGCAAGCAAATCAGGAGGCAGATGTCTCTAAAATAGGAATAAAAAAGCTCATCCCAAAAGGGGAGAAAGCTTTTATTATGTCTTTCCCCTAGGAGGACTTTAGACCATCCTCTAACGAATAACGAATCAGAAAGAAAGCTCGACCAAGGGTGCGCTTTTAAAGCACATTAATCAGGCTGTGAAGGTCACAGTGGCGTGGCTATGAGACCCAGATTAAACGTAGGAATTAGTGCTGGAAGCCCTAATAAATAGTAAGCAGAAAATTGAAAGTAGCCCCATATGAATAAGCTCAAGATAGCCAAGATGTATGGAGTAGAGCTAGTCTAAGACAAGACAGACCGATCTCTATTCTCCTGCTCGCGTTTACAAGGTTTCCCACTCACTCTATTGAGTTACAGCCCTTGTTGGGTTCTGCAAGAAAGCATCTCGATAGTTCCGCAACCTGTGGTTGATGCCCCACCCGAGCTCTAATTCCATATTCGATTTGCCGGTTCTTCGTCCGAGCGGCCCCCTGAGGATGCGGAAAGCCAATAATAGGAGTGGTTAACTGGACGATTTAAAACTTGATGCCCTATCCGTGGCGACGCCTAAGCCGCTTTAGTTTAGTAGGGACGGACTGAAATACCCCATCATAGCACTCTAAGGTTCAGCGGGGAACTTTTGAAGCTTCCAGCTTTCCACCTATATTGATTGTTTGAGCGTAAGTAGACACGATCTTCGTTCGGTACACGTCCAGTCCAAAACAGTCTTGCTCCTATAGCTCTCCTCTCTGGTTGCGCGTTCAACAACTACAACCTTAAGACTGCGCTCCGAGGCCGCTTTTGACGCTGACACTGCTCCGGACAACCCGATGCTGCATGACTACAGGAAAGAAGACACTTACATACGTAATTAGAGAGGGATGAGGCCCAAATGCACCAAAAAGAAAAGTCAGACCAGGAATGAGAGCAGGGTAAGAAACCCGAGACAGCTATCCCGGGCTAAGAGGCAGAGAAAAGAGCTGTAATTGCTTGCATGGAAGGAGGTATTGAGGGAGCTGATCGTACAATTCGAAATTCCTTTTTCCTAAACTCGTCTAGCGGAACGAGTCTATAGCTAATAAGATCTATTAATATTCCCCGATCGGAGTATATAAAGCGTGACAAGCATGTGTGCCGACTTTCTGTCCTAGTGATAGCTCTTCTTCCTTCTAGTAAGGTTCTGTCTTTCCTTCTGTCTTTAGGGACCTCAAGTGCTACCTATTTATCGGTTATCTTTTGATTCATTCCTTCCTTCAGGCCTGGTTTTGAAGAAATCGAATAAGGGATAAGACTGTGACTTAGCTAGAAGGAAGAAGCAAAAAGGGCTCGTCGAACTACTATACTAAACGCTTACCTATAAAATCAAAAAGGTATATCGTATATCGATTTTTCCGGATTCTATCTACGGAATGGAGATAAGGCAGAGGAGAGGCATAAGCGCGAGAAAAGAACTCAGTTAGGACACCTCCTTCTTTTCTGAATACTGGAGTGACTCTAGCTGCTGCCATAAGCTTTGAGTTTAGTGCTTGCTTTCTCAGACTCTACTATCATGGATAGGCTTACTTTGAGAGGCGCTTACTGGAACGCAGACAAAGCTTCCTTGAACCAGTAAGAAAACTCACCTTTAAGGAATAAGAAGATTCCCCATTCCTTTCAATAAAGCCTTAAAGTGAAAGTAAGTGCGCTTAGTGATCAGGGTTCAATCAATCAATAAATCACTATCTAGTGAGTAGGGGAGTTCTACTAGTGACCAATAGCGAGATAAAGGGAAAGAAGTCTACTACGAAAAAACGTAGTTATCCCCCCCCTTTAAGAGATAGGGAAATCGTCCTACGAAATCTATGGTTATGATTTTCCCATGGCCAGGAAGGTATTGGGCTGATAAAGCCCCAACTTCCTGTTGGACAGCTTCGACGTGCTGCATAGAGCACACACAACTCATCACCGTTGGACATCTGCTTCTATCCTGGGCCAATAAGAATGCCTTTCTAGGTGAGCCAGAGTTTGATCAACTCCAAAGTGTAATCCAACTCTGGCGTCATGAAGGACCGCGAGACGCCTTTCTTTGCCCGACATAGTCTGCCGTCTTTGTAGAGTAAGTCGTCTAGCCGGCTGTAGCCATCTGCTGTCTGCACTCGGGCCGTCTTCTCCCAGACGCCTTTCTTTTTCGACGTCCTTCCGAGTACTCTGCCGTAAAGTCCCCGAAGTCCAATAAAGTGGTAGAAACAGCAGTTGCGGCGCTTTACTAATAACATAGAAAGGGCTTTTACCTACCTTACTAATAAAGCTTCTTTTTTACATAAGGTTAAACGAAAGCGGTTGTTAATGCTTGTAGCTTGCGTGTCTGAGATCCGTCTTCTGTTTGCGATTGAAACACCCCCTTAATTACTTATTCTTTTATCTAGGCAGAATTCTCTGATAAAAAAGAAGGCAGCTTTTAAGATAGAGTCTTTTACGGTTACAGTGACAAGTGGAGAACAGATCAATCAGCTTTTAGCGGCTAAAAGAAAGAAATCTCTTTCTTCTTGTGCTTGTGCTGGCACCTTGGATGAAATCCTTGTTCTTTCTTTGTTTGGGACGGAGGATTAAAATAAGAGCTGCGCCTCACCCCTATTTGAATGCCTTATACCATAACATAAAAGGAACTGGAACTTCTTAAGAAACCTCTGCTCCGGTATTGGCCGCGCCGAGAAAAGCCTTGAATCCTCTATAGCGATCTCGCCGCCTGCGAACATTCTCTGGAAGCGAAGCACTTTTAGCACAAGAGAATGAACAGGGAAAGGAGAATGCATTATACTACTTAAGCCGGCGATTCGTAGAGGCGGAATAAAACTATTCGCCAATTGAAAAAGTGTTTTGTGCGGTCTTTGCTGCAAAAAGCTACGCTACTCTTTCTTAGCAATCAGATCAAGTTAATCTCAAGAGCAGACCCTCTCAAGTTTTTAATGAAAAGACCAATGTTATCAGGTCGATTGACCAAATGGTCTCTGTTATTCTCTTAATTGGAGAGAATATCTATTCAAGAAATCTGTGAAGGGAAGGGCTCTGGCAGATTTCCTAGAAGCTCATCCATACCAGAAAATCATAGGAAGCTTTTTTTCATAGGACTAAGCGAATTCATTCCTCCCTAGCCCTATGTGCTGAGGAGCCAACAAACGGAAGGATACCCGCATGGGAGGGAGCCCCAAGCCAAGCCTATTGAATCGTCTCAAACCCTTAGAAGTAGCATCACCCTACCGATGAGTCTGGAGGAAAGACTGTAGCTCCCGCTTCACCAGTTCTTCGACGGCCTTGAAAAAAAAAGAAGCGCCTATTGCTGATGACGGTTGTTCCTAACATAACAACCAGGAGACAGACTTAATAGCTAACGGCCGTATGCCATCTATCCATCCATGCTGAATTGAGACTGAGGGCTTGGATCGAGGTCCTGAAAAGCGTGAAACGCAGTAAGGACATTGATGAAGTATAAGCCCTGGCGAAAGACGAAGGCGGTAAGCGAAGCGAGCTACACCGGTCCTCCGGAGGGGAAGTCGAAACCCGTGTTCAAGTAAAGGAGATACTGATTCATTAATGAATTTTGACAGGCAAAATGCCGCTGACAATGTGTTGAATTGGCAGGTTACCTGATTAAGAAGCTGGGAAGGTACCAGCTGCCTGCGTGGTGTTAAACCAAAATGCTAAAGAGAGCGAAGGGGAAATCATGAACTACGTTTCATGTAATGTAGTACACTATAAGAGAGTTAGAGTACTGCAGTGGACACAATTCAAAAATCACCTTAAGGAAAGGGCTTATATAAAATAAAGAGAAATTCAAAACAAGTTACATGCTCGTGACCCACAACAACTAATAGGGCCAACATTTTATTTTAGAACTACTCTTTTCATTTTTGCAACTACATACTTTCCTGGAATAAGAAAGCCTGAAGGTGACTTAACTACTTTTTGTTAATTTCTTCTAGTCTCCCAGGCGACCGAGTGCTCCATGAACAATGAGCGCTTGCTGCTCCGCCCGCAGCGCTTGCTGCCTCTCCTCCAAACCCTCTATGCGCTCTCTGGTAGCGCGAATGCGCGCTTCTTTCCTTGCAGGATCCATTGTTCTAACACTTCTCAAAAGGAAGTTTAGCACTCTACGGTGCTCTTGAATTTCATTTTGCAGTTGCCCCATTTCGGCAGCAATTGCAGAAAGCCTGTTTGCAGCATCCATAGTAGTACTCAATTTCTTTGATTTGAATTTGATGAAGTGAAGACACTTATCGAGCCTCCATTTATAGAGTGGTAGAGTAATCTCGCAATGCGGCATGAATTGGATGACTTAATAGTTTTCTGCAGTTTAGTACTAACATGCCTGTGTGGTGAACTAACTACCTTGGGAAGCAACAAATATGCCCCCCAATCACGCTGCCTATGTGAACAAATTTAAAAACTTTGCATAACCAGCTTAATTAAGTAGAAAAACCTAATCGATAGTTGTTAGGATGAATCACACGTGGGAGAGATATGAAATCTCTGAGCAGACTTAAATCCCTTACTTTGCCATTCTTTCCAGAATAGGATTTTGCTTAATATCATTTGGATGGACTCAGATCCTTTCATGTAGGAGAGTCTTTGATGGGCTTTGAATTTTGATAGATCCAGCGGGCCTTCTTGCATGGACTTGGGCTTGCTTACTGGCTTCGCTGAGGATGGGATTCCCTACCCGATGAGTCTGGCTAGGCTATTAGGCACCTTTGGTCTAGGCTTTCTCAGGCCTATCCAGAAGTCTGAAGTTCCGTCTACAGAAGGTCTAATTCTGAGCCGAAGCTCTATTTATTGCCCTATTCCCTTTCCTGACCAAAGTCACTAAGGAGGGGCCGGGGCGGACTGCAATTCGTCTGAGCTTAGTCTTCTCTTCTGAGACGATTGGAGGCTGGGGAAAGGGCACTCTTGAAGAAGGGCCTACTGCCGTAGGGGTGAAGAAACCTCCTTCTCTTATAGGAGAGGGGCTATTGAATGAAAAATAAAGTCTTCAAGAAGTGACAGAAGGAATCATAAAAGAAATAGCTTTCGACTAAAGACGCAGACGATGAGCAAAAGTCTGCTTTAATAAAGTAGCTCGGGGGAACCTTAAGACAGGACATCGGGGCGAAGGTATGAAGGTACGGCAATGCAGCCCAGTCTGGTCTGAGGAGGAGTGGGACTGTGAAAGCTGCAGCAAAGGGAAAGGACTTTCACCAGTTTCTTGAGTGAGAAGCGGATGTTGGTGAAAAAAGGAAGTTGAGTTCAAGTTTGGAACACATGGCATAAGCCAAAGATCCCGGGATGACTCTAAAAGCTAACGAGATGATTCTGGTTAAACCGGGCATTCCTCAGAGCAAGGAAAGATCTTTCAAAAATAGAATCAAGAGAAAGCGCTAGAACCGATGTAAGTAAGATCCGCTACAACTAGAAGTCGATCTGGTACCTTCCTCCGGGTACTCAACAACTAGAGTCATCTCCCTTTCTCCTTTTAGCTTTAGTCGGTCGAGTAGCTTATTCGAACGTTGTGAACTCATTCCTGCCTTTGCAATACCAGCGCATCTTGTGCCAGGTTGTGCTCTGCCTCTTCCCCTCTATCAGAAGATTACCTTGTGTGGAAGGTTGACTCTTCACTTCAGTCAATGGGAGGAATCCCCTTATCTAAGGTTCTTTGTATGGCACTCTAAACTCTCTTTCTTACGCGAGACAGAAAGTGTAACTACCGAAGCTCTTTCAACTTGTCCTGTCTTTGGATAAGTATTGCGGTTAAGTCAGTTAACAAGATGAGAGTCGGAAAATTGAAATAAGAACTGTCAAGTGATTCTTGAATGCTTCTACTTATGTAGATGGAGTCCAGTACGCTACTATATATACTGAAAATTCCCAAGACAATATCGGGAGTACCCATCTTATTTGATATGTAACTAGATCGTCAAACTCTTTCCCGCTATACCCAGCCGATTCTCAAGGACAAAAGGTATAGCATCACATTTTAACAGACAGATGAAAGCTAGGTCTCTACTCCTTCTTCATGAGGAAGAAAGGCCTTGTTATCATCGAGATCGACGTAAGGAAAGTAAGGTGTAGAGTCCAACTAAGACTTCCATGAAAAGTCTCATTCATGTTGATTGAGGAGTTTCTTACTGACCGCTAAACCTTCTCTACTTTTGAAGATAGACTGGAAAGCAAACTCAGAGAATAGCTAAGTGAAAGTCAGAGACTCCCTTTTTTAGGAACTTAGACTACCTATGTGCTGGTAAACTCCACCTAGACTGAGATTCATCAGTTCGATCATTTAGTTTGTGTCCTAAGTCCTATATCCTTCAGGAAAGGATCAATTCCTTCTCTAACTTCTACTTGGGGTCACTCCTCGGAAAGATTCTTCATTCGAGTTAGCTTCTTTCGCTCCTTCACCCTTGACTGCATTCCCGGAAATGCCATTCCCATCCGCTAAACCTGCTCCTTCTGAGAATGGTTTTACCCCGCTCTTCAATCTTATTCTGTTTCCGATCCTGCTTCAGATTCTCTTTCAGTTGTGGAAACAAGCCCCTATTCCTATCGGTTGAGTAGCCCAAGCTCCTTAAGAGCGTATTGTCCCCTCTCCTGTGAAAGAAAGAGGTTGATGCACCCAGCTACCCGAAGTAGAGCTTTCTTTGTCCCACCTTTCCTTACTGACTTTCCTAGTTTAGATAGCGTATTGAGAATCATGTCAAAATACACCAAGACCTGGGCCCAGGTTCTCTTTCTTCAAGAAAGGGTAGCTTTAAACAACCCGGTTCCAAACACACCAAACAAGCAAGCGACTCCCCTTCCTTAGCGTACCCGTCCATTAAGGCATTCTATCCTTCTTGCGTATGTGTTATAGCTCTAAGCCCCAGTTCCTTGGTGAAAAGAGCTGTCGCCTTTAAATCATCGAAAAAAAAAGAAGGAACCGCTCGAAAGGGACCACACAACAATGGCTCATAACTGGAAAACATAACAACAATGTCTCCTAGCTGCAAAAGACTGGCTCCCAACTGAAAATTTCTCTCGATCACTCTCTAACAGAAAGCCATTTTCCCTTTCGCAAAAAGTCAACTTGGACTTCTTTCCTAAGCGGAGATTTGGACTACATGGACCTAAGCAACCCGCCGACAGGGGCAGCCTTTCACTGTTGGAAACTTTGATTTAGATTGGTAGGATTCTGTCTAATCTTTCCTAATTTAGAAATTGCACTCAATCAACATAGTTTCCACTCATTCCTTCTCGACCGCCTCTTTTCTAGTCACTTTTGATCAAATCTTTCTTGTGATTTTCTATTCTCTTATGAGAAATGGTTTGCTTCGTTTGAGCCGTCGTCGCTTAATGCATGTAGGGGGACTGGGGCATTTCCCCCACGACCCCTTTTATTTTAAAGGAGAACCAGAAGAACAACAATGAACTCAAAGCTAATGAAGGAGATCCGCAACTTGAACAAGGTACACGGGATCTTTCCTACCCCTTTCTATTTCGACTTCTTTGAAAGGTGAAAGAGTAAGAAGCTAGACCGACTTGCTCTTAAATTAAAAGCAGCAAGAGCAAGTAAGTAGGCTTTTCTCCGCAAGAACAATCTTGACTTTCTTTATACTTTCTTTATAATATAAGGCCCTTTAAACGATCGTAAATGGCGTTGTGCCTATTTGGAGCTTTTCACAGTCAAAGTCAAACGTTTGTCGGTGGCAACATCGGCATGCGTTATATAAGACTTTCAGCGCACCTGAACTACCCATAGTCTATCTAGTTACGGGATTGCACTCAATAGTCAATCAATTCGTTTTTCCGTAGGTTGATGCTTTGTATCGCACGCTTGTTATATTTAGATAATAATACAAAATCTAGTGTTAGAAGTAGAACTAAAGCGCCTATGAATGAGTTCCAAGAAAGCGGCCGTTGCACTGATAGGGGTGTAATCTAATCTATCTTTCCTGTCCTTTCCTTGCGGATTAGCTATTCCTGTCCTTTAGGAACTGGTTAAAGTTTGGCAAGAGCAGCTTCAACTTGGGCTTTGACAAGACTTGGCTACGTGGAGTAGACCTCACTCGCTCTTTGGCTCGCTCCTTACTTTTCTTTTGTAGCAAACTCTTCAACTTGTTGGACAGCAGCTGCAAAGCCCTCTCCTTTCAGTCGAGTACTACCAAAGCAGCTTGCTAGCTGTAGCTTCGTACCTTGCTTTAGCTCTAGCTTCCGCACTTCCCTCGGTTCAACCAAATAATGAAGGGAGCCATTTTCAGATCCTCCGAGTGCAAAGCTAGCGGCAGAGATTGTGGTTCCATACGCGGATTTAGATGCATCCCCATACACTACCTCGATCAGAATCAATTCCAACAAAGCTATAGCCCGTTGTAAGGTTCGTAGCCTTTATAACGAGCACCTGGTCTAGTGGCATATCTTTCAGTTACATATACTGCTCCAGATGCCAGTGGACTCGTCGATCAACCAGTGAAGGGAATAGAAGCATAGGTAGGTAGGAGGGATGAGAGAGCAAGCTGGCTGAGTATATCGTGGAGATGCCCGCTTTGTACATTTTCTGAGTCAGACCAACTCGGCTACCGAATTGTCTTCTTGGAATGTATTTAATTTATTAGGAAAGCGACTGTTCACTCAAAAAACGAGCTCAACAAAGTCACTTCTTGAACAGAAGCCCTTTAAGGCAGGCTAGATGGATCAACTAGGTGTCTTGCCTGGGGTGCTATATAAGTCCTACCATTTTCATGGAAATAAATAGTTGTAGACCAATACTATTCTATTAATAAGAAATAGAGTTTCAACAATAGAAGATTACTCTCCCTGCTTCCCCCACCAGCGCTCACTCTGACCACCATGAGATTTCCTCTGAAGAGGAGGATCACCTCCAAAGGAGAACGAAATTTTTGATAACAAGCATGGGTTCAATCGCTACATAGAGAGCTTACAAATGTAATGAATATACTTCCTCATTGAGTGAGGCATTCCATACTGAAAGTGACTTTCTTTGATGCCAGGGTTCAAGACTTCTACATACCGGATACCTGGGTCGAGGGTTTCGTCACACAGTTACAGTTGCTGTGAGAGTTGCGTGGCAGGGAGTACACTTGACAGGAGATAGACACAGGCGGTAGAGAGAGAAAGGCAGCCCTCGTTATAGCTATATAACGTTGGGGGGAGGGGTTGTTATATTCCAATCCAGGTGGAGTAAATCCACTCTATGTTCACTAATCGAAATTCCTCCAACCCAACTTTAGGAGACATTTCATTCACTACTTAAAAATCGGTAAAGGACCAAACTGTTTAGCAGCCATCCTTTGATGAAAGCGTAGAGGCTCTGCCGGAGATGGAACAACTTCTTCTCTTCACTCTTTTTGATTAGAGCATCTCAGATCGGATTCCAATCACCTTAGCGAGTCTCCTAGGTGCGAAGCCATTCTTTAAGCCCAAAACAAAAGGAGAAGTGAAGTCACTATCTAGACAAAGGGGATCGCCTACTTAGAAGGTAGGAGTTCACACCGGGCAATCTCTTTCTTAATGAATTGAAAGCAGATGCCATTGAAAGAGAGTGAGGGAACTGACGGGAATAAGCTTAAGCCTGACCTCAGGGTAGGAAAAGATTTCATCACAAATGAACTTAGATAGAGGACGAATCGAATAAGCGAGCGTTCATCCCCATCTCTTGTCCTTGAAGGAGGGGCAAAGAATGGATCTTTCTGCTCTTGCAGGAAGGGCCAGTAGTCTTGGTGCTAAGGGCATGGCTTAAAGAAGCGAGTGACTCTTGGAAAGGTATCGAAGTGACTTCCGGATTGACTAATTTAGGAGTTCCAGTCGAAAGATAAATGAGTTAGCTCAGGCTCAGGGCGTGAAATTAAATAGATAAGAAAGGCTATTCCTGATCTGAAGAGTTGAGTTGCTATAGTTGAATTTTGGAAGGCTCAGGTTTGTGGTATTATTTATATAAGTCGTTTTGATCCCCGCTAAAGGTAAGCAGGGGAGATCTTTGAAGAGCATCCAATCCTGATCTTTTCACTTTCGAGATCGAAGAATCATAGCTATCAGTGCATTGGCAAAGCAGACCCAAAAGAAGAAGGAAGTCGAGCTGTAGTTCGAACTAAGGATAGACTGAATTCAAATAAGCCTTCACTTTCAATCCGTTGAAATGTATGGGTTAGGATGACCAGCTTTCGTACAAGAGTTTACCTAGAAAAAACCTGACTGTGAGACCGACTCGGCAAAGAGAGAGGAAAGTCAACCAAGTGTTCAATCTATTAAATAGACTATTTTTCTTTCATTAAAGTTTACAGATAAGTAAGATATTGAAAGGGGCAGAACGCTTTCTAAGCTAGACTTTCTCCTTACGTCCTTCGGGGCCTTATGTTTCAAAAAAGAGTCCCCACTTGTACTGTATGTACTGACTGCCTGCCTCAATGCCTGCTGACTTACTGGTCACTTTACTGAGTTCCTAGGAACGAACAAGGAATATTTTGAGCCCCAACGACAAGCGAACGGGCATTTTCGGGGACTAGCCCGCTTCCCATTACTCAAGAGGGAAATTCCTCGCACATAATTAAGGGAGCCATTGAAAGGTGACCAAAACACCAGAAACGGGGACTACCCGAGCTAATGATAGAGGCAAGAACACTTTCCGGCCAAGTCCCATTAATTGATCATAACGATATCGTGGAAATGCTGCACGGACCCATATATATAGGAACAAAAACAGAATCACCTTGATACTAAACCAGATCGAGCCCGAGATCTTCTTGAAAATTTGTCCTTCCCCCCGATTTTCGCCCTAAAACTAGTGATTACTCCCGATCCGAAGCACCCCTTTTCCATTCCATTCTGCCGCTTTTGGGTTTCAGAGGCCACGCCCCCCCCAGCGTTTCATTTCCTTATCGATCTCGAACCAAGTTTCTTGGTTCGAGATCTTGGCTTTGAACTCATGGAGATAGGGGATTCGCGCCTCTTCGGCCAAGTCCTCCACGTCGGAAAGAAACTTGACCGCGTCGACGATTTTCTCCAGTTTTTGATTATCGTCCACTCCCGCCGCCCGAGCTATTTCTTTAGTTTTTTGAAATATCTCATTGTGTAAGCGATCACATTCCCGGGCATTTTCTTCCGTTTCGCGTTCTAATTGAGCGGATTCGGCCGGGGAAATGTCGGGGGGAAAGTCGTGGAGGTCAAGATCTGGAATATGCCTCGGGCCCCGCGCATAAAGCGACAGCAGGGCTAAGAATACACATGAGTACTAAAGAAATGGAAATTCTAAGAAAAAAAAGAATAATCTCAATAAATCCGTTCTAGTTCTTAGAGAGATAAATACCGAAAAATCTGTCAATAAATGACGAACCGGACGAAGGATATTTGAATCTCAAATTCTTCTCAAGTCTTACTGAAATCGGATTTCCTTTTCGTGCCATATGCACTTAGACTTTTCTTTTTCCCCCTTTTTTCCCGGAAAAATATCTCTTCTTACTTCAAGCTTAAAGTGTACAACCGCCTACGGACAAAGGCATTAACCGAAGCCCCTCCTTTCGTGCGCCCCTCACCTCCTCCATGAGGATGATCCACTGGATTGATTGCAACACCACGAATAATGGGGCGTCTGCCTAATCACCGGCTTTGTCCAGCTTTTCTAAGCTTACGTGCACCGTGGTTGGGATTGTAAACTATACCAATAGTAGCTCGACATCGGGAATCTATGAGTTTTTCAACACCCGAAGGTAGGTAGGGTAGCCGCACAAGCTTAAGAGAAAGTGTGGGGAGTGCTGCTTCCTTCATTATTTTAGCAAAAGTTCCTGCCGCTCGAGCCAGCTGACTGCCCCCTTCCACTCGGCCTTTCTTCGCTGTGTGAATAAGGTCTTAGTATGGATGAGCATTCTGGGCGGGTCGCAATAAGTCGCTGGTCGAAGGTTTGGACCAATCGCAATTCATCACCATTTTGCCTGTTTCTAATTGATGACTGGCTATTATATAAGTGACAGGTGCACGATCGACTTTGCACGCTCTATCCTTCGGCCTTTCGCCTATCGGCTTGGCAGGCAAGCTACCTTGATCCGTCTTCGGCTTCGATTCGTTATGCTCAGCAGCTCCAACAAGCCCTAAAGTATCTTGCCGCCTAAAGCTCTGCCAAGAAAGCGCTGCTTTACGTTTGATCCTATGTGCCCAGAGAATGCTATGCGTTCTCCACTTTCGGACCTCGCAAAGAGAGAACGTGTTTTTTCCTCTGAGTTTCTCTCTCATTCGCGGAGCGAAGAAAGCGGGCTTTGCCCCAGCTACCGCTACCCTTGGGAAACCAAAAGAGCTACCGAAGGAAAGGGATACAGTCTCCCCCTTGGCCTTTGGAGAGGAGAGGGCAGAGAAGAAGACGTCCTTCGCGCAAGTTTTTTTGCTTCCTGCACCTTTACTATACAAGGCGCTCTTCGACCAAGGGGACATTATGGTAGGAGGGCCGACCACTACATAAGCCGCCATCAGTCCAGGAGAGAAGCAAGCTACCTTTCTTTGATCCACCTTCCCGGGCAGGGAAGAGAACGAAAATTGGCCGCGGATGGTGGTCGTGGTAGGTTCAATGAGCTTACGCGGCGGAGCGAACTCCTCTATCGTATTCAATTTCCTCTGGCAGACCCAGACCCCCTCGATCCATCGTACTGGAGCGATCCGAGAAGAACGATTAGGGTCATATTCTATCCTTTCTACAATGCCCATTGACGAAGTGCTTCGTTTCAGATCAATTCTTCGCTGCAATCGCTTCGATTCACCCCCTCGGTGAAAAACCGTAATACGCCCTGAGGAATTCCTACCAGCAGACTTCCCTGTACTAAAAATGAATTGTCTAAGTGCTCTCCTCTCTTGGCTTTGTCTCATTGTCTATCTCGTAATCATTCGATTCCGCGCTTCAATTGAAGCAAGCTCCTACTCCTCCTCCTTCTCCTTCGTATCCTTCATCGTCGTTGGTCCTTTTGACATAACATTCTCGGTCGCTAAAGAAAAGAGACTGGCTCTCTCTCTATCTATTAAACGCAATATCTTGAAAGGCGAAGAGTTACTACTGATTTCTGCTCGTACTTCCTCTTACTGTAGTGATACAGTACTCGTGCAAGAGCGCTTACGGCAAGAGCTAATTCAGCTAAATCAATGGCACGTGGGAGCCTTCCTAAAAGAAAGAATTGACTGACCTTGCTGCTTAGGACTTTTCTTTTCTAAAGTCTAAAGAGATTTCCCGGTGA